>NW_028270142.1:122805970-122956253 GCF_037043375.1 Chiloscyllium plagiosum | reverse complement strand
GATGCGATGCCAATCAAGCAGGCTGCTTCATCCCAGATAGTTTTTCTAGTGAATCCATAGAGCGTGGAAATAGATATTTGGCCTAACAGGTCCACATTGACCCTCTACAGAGAACTCCACACAGCCCCATCCCCCTACCCTTTCCCTGTAACCCTACATTTCACAAGGCTAATGCACCTAACCTTCACTTCCCTGAACACTAATTTAGCATGACTAATTGATCTAACTTGCTCATCTTTGAACTGTGGAAGGAAACCAGAGCACCGGGTGGAAACCCACGCAGACACCCAGAGAGCATGCAAACTCAGCACTGATGTTTGCCCGATGATAGAATTGAACCCGGGTCTCTGGTGCTGTGAGGCAGCAGGACTAACCACTGAGCAACCATACCGCCCTAGTGTCAAACTTCTTGAGTGTTGTTGGAGCTACGCCCATTCAAGCATATGGAGTGTATTCCATCACATTCCCGGGAGATGGTGGATAGGATTTGGAGAAACAGGAGGTGCGTTACTCTCTGCAGTATTCTTAGCCTTTGATCTGCTTTTGTAGCCACTGGGTTATGACCATCCAACCAAAAACCAAGAAAGCAAAAAACGACCAATCTAACCAGATTTCAGTCTGGGATCAGACTTGACCAGTAAGAACGTTAACTGGAATTATAACTAAATGGGTGTCTTAGTTCAGTTCCTGATCAATGGCAACACCCAGGATGTTAAGCGCGGATGATTTATTGCTGATGACGATGGCACTGAACATCTGAGGTTAGATTCTTTCTTGTTGGAGATGGTCATGTGTGGCACAAATGTTATTTGAGTGCCTGAGTCAGAGCAGGTTATGAAGGAGGAAATACAATGGACAAACAGAAGTTAAACCTTTGATGGAATTAGAACAATTCGAGGTGTAAAAGCAGAAGATTCAAAATGAAGTTGCAAAAGGAAAAAAAGGAGGAAAAGCCAAGAAGACAGGAACTGCTGGAAACAGCTTCAGAATCAATATCAGTCAGAATCAATATCAAAACAAAACTTGGCCATAGTGCATTAGTAGAAGCAAATTCAGTAACAACTCCAGTCCATGAAAGATGAACAAGAATGACCGACAACTTTGGCAATGAATGGCACTTCAAAAATATTTATTACCATGTGATCTTGACCTATTCGCAGACATAGAACATAGAACATAGAAAATAGAACAATACAGCACAGAACAGGCCCTTCGGCCCACGATGTTGTGCCGAACTTCTAACCTAGATTAAGTACCCATCCATGTACCTATCCAATTGCCGCTTAAAGGTCGCCAATGATTCCGACTCTACCACTCCCACAGGCAGCGCATTCCATGCCCCCACCACTCTCTGGGTAAAGAACCCACCCCTGACATCTCCCCTATACCTTCCACCCTTCACCTTAAATTTATGTCCCCTTGTAACACTCTGTTGTACCCGGGGAAAAAGTTTCTGACTGTCTACTCTATCTATTCCTCTGATCATCTTATAAACCTCTATCAAGACACCCCTCATCCTTCGCCGTTCCAACGAGAAAAGGCCGAGAACTCTCAACCTATCCTCGTACGACTTCCTCTCCATTCCAGGCAACATCCTGGTAAATCTTCTCTGCACCCTCTCCAAAGCTTCCACATCTTTCCTAAAGTGAGGCAACCAGAACTGCACACAGTACTCCAACTGTGGCCTAACCAAAGTCCAGTACAGCTGCAACATCACGTCACGACTCTTGAATTCAATCCCTCTGCTAATGAACGATAATACTCCATAGGCCTTCTTACAAACTCTATCCACCTGAGTGGCAACCTTCAAAGATCTATGTACATAGACCCCAAGATCCCTCTGTTCCTCCACCTGACTAAGAACCCTACCATTAACCCTGTATTCCGCATTCTTATTTGTTCTTCCAAAATGGACAACCTCACACTTGGCAGGGTTGAACTCCATCTGCCACTCATCAGCCCAGCTCTGCATCATATCTAAGTCCCTCTGCAGCCGACAACAGCCCTCCTCACTGTCCACAACTCCACCTATCTTCGTATCATCTGCAAATTTACTGACCCACCCTTCGACTCCCTCATCTAAGTCATTAATAAAAATTACAAATAGCAGAGGACCCAGAACTGATCCCTGCGGAACTCCACTTGTAACTGGGCTCCAGGCTGAATATTTACCATCTACCACCACTCTCTGCCTTCAACCGGTTAGCCAGTTTTCTATCCAATTGGCCAAATTTCCCTCTATCCCATGCGTCCTGACTTTCCACATAAGCCTACCATGGGGAACCTTATCAAATGCCTTACTAAAATCCATGTACACTACATCCACTGCTCTACCCTCATCCACATCCTTGGTCACCTCCTCGAAGAATTCAATAAGACTTGTAAGGCAAGACCTACCCTTCACAAATCCGTGCTGGCTGTCCCTAATCAAGCAGTGTCTTTCCAGATACTCATAAATCCTATCCCTCAGTACCCTTTCCATTACTTTGCCTACCACAGAAGTAAGACTAACAGGCCTGTAATTCCCGGGGTTATCCCTATTCCCTTTTTTGAACAGGGGTACAACATTCGCTACTCTCCAGTCCCCTGGTACCACCCCCGTTGCCAGTGAAGACGAGAAGATCATTGCCAACGGTACTGCAATTTCCTCTCTTGCTTCCCACATAATCCTAGGATATATCCCGTCAGGCCCGGGGGACTTGTCTATCCTCAAGTTGTTCAAAATGTCCAACACATCTTCCTTCCTAACAGGTATCTCTTCTAGCTTACCAGTCCATTTCACACTCTCCTCTTCTACAATACGGTCACTCTCGTTCGTAAATACTGAAGAGAAGTACTTGTTCAAGACCTCTCCTATCTCTTCCGACACAATACACAGTCTCCCACTACTGTCCTTGATCGGACCTACCCTCGTTCTCGTCATTCTCAGGTTTCTCACATACGCATAAAATGCCTTGGGGTTATCCTTGATCCTATCCGCCAACGATTTTTCATGCCCTCTCTTAGCTCTCCTAATCCCTTTCTTCAGGTCCCTTCTGGCTATCCTGTATCCCTCCACTGCTCTGTCTGAATCCTGTTTCCTCAACCTTATGTAAGCCTCCTTCTTCCTCTTTACCAGACATTCAACCTCTCTCGTCAACCAAGGCTCCCTCACACGACCATTTCTTTCCTGCCTGATAGGTACATACATATCATGGACACGTCGTATCTGCTCTTTGAAAAAGTTCCACCTTTCCACCACATCCTTCCCTGACAGCCTATGCTCCCAACGTATGCTCCTCAAATCCTGCCTTACAGCATCGTAATTTCCCTTCCCCAATTATAAAATCCACCTTGTTGTGCGCACCTATCTCTCTCCATAACCAAGGTGAAAGTCACAGAATTGTGGTCACCATCACCAAAATGTTCACCCACTAACAAGCCCACCACTTGTCCCGGTTCATTACCGAGTACCAAATCCAATATGGCCTCCCCTCTGGTTGGACAATCTACATACTGCGTTAGAAAAGCTTCCTGGACACACTGCACAAACACCGCCCCATCCAATCTACTTGATCTAAAGAGCTTCCAATCAATATTTGGGAAGTTGAAGTCGCCCATGACTACGACCCTGTGGCTTCTGCACCTTTCCAAAATCTGTTTCCCAATCTGTCTCTCCACATCTCTGCTGCTATTGGGGGGCCTATAGTAAACACCCAACAAGGTGACTGCACCTTTCCTATTTCTGACTTCAGCCCATACTACCTCCAGAGGCAGATCCCCCTCAAACTTCCTTTCTGCAGCCGTTATACCATTTCTAATTAGCAATGCCAACCCCCCTCCTTTTTTCCCACCCTCCCTAATCTTACTGAAACACCTGTAACCAGGAACCTCCAACAGCCATTCCTGTCCCTCATCTATCCACGTTTCCGTGATGGCCACAACATCGTAGTCCCAGGTACCGATCCATGCCTTAAGTTCACCCACCTTATTTCTGATACTCCTTGCGTTGAAGTATACGCACTTGAGCCTATCTCTGTGTCCGCAAGTAGTCCCTGTCAGTGCTACCTTCTCCACAGCCTCCCTACAGTCTTGCGCATCCTCACACACAGCTAGCTTACTTGCTGGACTACAAGTCCGGATCCCATCCCCCTGCCAAATTAGTTTAAACCCCCCCAAAGAGTGCTAGCAAACCTACCCCCCAGGATATTGGTGCCCTTCTGGTTCAGGTGCAACCCGTCCTGTTTGTACAGGTCCCACCTTCCCCAGAATGCAGTCCAATTGTCCAAATATCTGAAGCCCTCCCTCCTACACCAGCCTTGCAGCCACGTGTTCAACTGCACTCTCTCCCTATTCTTTGTCCCAAATATTTGTCATAGAGACTCATAGACTCACTTGTTATTGTAAGTTTTCAAACTTTCTTTTGGAAATGAGAGTTTTGTTAATGTGTACCTTGGCTTTAAGAATGTTCACCCTTATTTGTTCCTTATGTTTGCAATGTTGCAACTCTGTCTGGCAGTTCGTCTTCTGCGGTTTTGCAAACTGAACAAAAAGGAATGAATTGGTTCGATGTAACATCTGCTGCAAAAGTTGTAATATAATAATTTGTTTTGGAGGTCTAAATTATCTAAAAACCCATGTAATGAATCCCTGATGAGCAACTGATTCATAGCAGATCATCATCATTAGCACGATATAGGTAACAGCTCACTGTTCACACACAGGTAGCTCCTTAGGATAGAGCACAATGGCAGAGAGTACATGCCAACATTCAATAGATCCAATGCAGAGGGCAACCATCCTCAACACGTTGGAACACGAGTGCAACAAAAACTCAAGGTGTCATGTCAGTTGGTAGAATTGTAGCCTGCAGGATCGTGTGGCTAAGTATACCAATTTCACCACTAGCTTTAATAGTTTTTGCCTGATAAGGCTTACAAAGCTTGTTAAGGCATATTTGCTGCATCTACCTATCAGCAGCACAATACTATATACGACAAGTGGTATATTTTCCACGACAGTCAATGATATCAATTGCCTTTACAATAATGGCAGTCAGAATGACTCCACATTCACGTTTGTAATACTGATTGAATTTTCACAGTTGTAAGGTAGAACTCCATGCTTTCAGCAATTTAGGGACCCATAAATCATACAGTTAGAGTTATCAACTGCAAGAAATTTTACTCTGCAAGAAATTTCAATGTGCAACTGATCCAATCAGAAAAATGAAAATTAATTTGCAGCTAGAAGCAGGATTCTCGTGCAGCTATGATCAGTCTTCCATCCTTTGTCAATCCAATACTCAGATTTCTTGACACTTTGAAGCAGGATTACTGGATGACTGCTCAGAGGCAAGGGAAACCCTTTTGACATTGGCTGATGGAAGCCCAAGGAATGAGATACAAGTTATGGGAGCAACTCAATGAACACCATATCACCCCACAAGCAATACTAAGCGAACCATTGGATGCTGAAGATAAATTTCTGAGCAGATTTGGAGGTTGTCAGTCTAAGCCATTAAGGATTTTCATGAAAGTCACTGTGTACTGTGTTCTTCACGACATTGCTTAGCTGGGAGAAACAAGTCTCAAAACACAAAAACTCCAGGAGTAATTCTGAGAAGGAGGAAGAAAACAAAGAAGAAAGGGAGCATGAGGAGAAAGATGGGGACAACATGCCACCAGTAGTTGACATTGCTGCCCAACCTGTCTTCATTATTGTAATTAGGTTTCCTCACTGAAGCTTAGTAATAAAATGCAGTAGCCATTCACAACTACCTCTCTTTTCTACCCAGAGTGCCACTCCTTTTTACAGCCCTCCACTGCCTGACATTAATTCAAGTCATCTTGTTCATGGGCACTCAACTCAGACGGTCAGCCAGCAGGCAAGAATGGACAAATCGTGAAACTGGTGTAAATTAATTATTTATTTTTGCAGCTCACAAACTAAAAAGAACATATCTACGTGCATACATTTGTATGATTACAAATTCTCTGTTTCCAAACACTGCTCGAAGGTCTAACACATTTGGCTTCAGTGAATGTCAAGGCAAGCACAAATCCTTGTTCTGAAAACTGTGAATACTCTTGCCTGATAACCTCTGTGTTTTCTGGTTTGTTAAGGTCTTGGAAATGACTAGTGCATCTACACCTTTGCAGAGACAGACAAGACCATCAGCGCATAACACAATATGTTGTGTACTAGCAAGATGTGGGGGTGGTGACAAAGGGTAAACTGAGAAGTGAAGCTATGTGAGATGGAATGAAATGTCTGAAATGCTGAAGTAACAGATGATGTTACAGCTCTGTATGGCTATGTCTACGACAACAGCTATGTATGTTAGGCCGGGAGAATGTACATAAGGCCTGTTATATAAAGGTGCATGGGCCACTGAGTTTGCTGGCTTGATCTTTGTGGGGACACAATGGAAAAGTAAGTTGCAAGAATTATTTACCCACGGAACAGGCAGAATTCAGTATGAAATGCTTAATGCCCTGCATAGTATTGCATTGTTAAGACATGGTATGGGACATAAAAATCAAAAGCCTGCAATTATAAGAGATGAGGACACATTTCAATGGTGTTAATATGAACATACAGACATATGAACAAAGAACAACAGTAGGCTAATCTGCCCTTTGAGTCCTCTCTGCTGTTCAATATAATCGTGGCTGATCTGATTTTGACCCCAACTGTACACCACTTCATACCCTGAATAATCTTTCATACTCTTGGTAATCAGGAATCTACCGATCTCTGCCTTAAAAATTCGAAGATTCTGCATTCGTTAACTTTTGAGAAACAGTATTCCCAAAGAATCACAGCCCTTTGAAAGAAAAACCCAATGCTCCTCTCTGTCTAAAGTAGCTTATCTCCTATTTTTAAACAATGAATCCTGGTTCTAGATTCTCCCAGCAGAGGAAATATCCTTTCCACATCGGCCCAGTCGAGTCTCCTCAGGATGTTTTATGTTTCAAGTAAGTCACCTCTAACTCTTCAAATTTCAGGGGATTTAGATTGTCTAGTCTTTCCTCAAAAGGCAAACCATTCGATCCATGTATTAGGCGATACATGCAGATGCTGGAGAGTCAGTGTCGAAAAGTGTGGCACTGGAAAAGCACCGCTAGTCAGGTAGCATCCAAATAGCAGGGGAGTCAATGGTTCAGGCATAAGCCCTTAATCATGAGTGTGGTGGGGATTAGATTAGATTACATTACATTACAGTGTGGAAACAGGCCCTTCAGCCCAACAAGTCCACACCGACCCGCCGAAGCGCAACCCACCCATACCCCTACATTCACCTACCCTTACCTAACACTACGGGCAATTTAGTATGGCCAATTCACCTGACCTGCACATCTTTGGACTGTGGGAGGAAACCAGAGCACCCGGAGGAAACCCACGCAGACACGGGGAGAATGTGCAAACTCCACACAGTCAGTCGCCTGAGGCGGGAATTGAACCCGGGTCTCTGGCGCTGTGAGGCAGCAGTGCTAACCACTGGGCCACCGTGCCGCCCAGGATTGGGGCAGGAAGGGGGCTGAGAGATAAATAGGAGGGTGGGGGTGGGAGGTAGCTGGGTAGGCGATAGGTAGATGCAGGTAAGGTGTGATAGTGATAGGTGAGAGGGGAGGGTGGAGTGGACAGATGAGAAGGAGGATGGGGAGTTGGAACAGATCGAGAGGGTGGTGCCAAGTTGGAGGGTTGGACCTTGGATTAGGTGGGGGGGGAGGGGAGATAAGGAAACCATTGAAGTCAACATTGATGCCGTGTGGTTAGAGGATCCCAAGGCGAAAGATGAGGCGTTCTTTCTCCAGGCGTCGGGCGGCTTGGATTTGATGGTGGAGGAGGATCAGAACTTGTGTGCCCTTAGAGTGGGAGGGGAGTTGAAGTGATCAGCCACAGGATGGTGGCGTTTTTTGGTGCGTGTCCCAGAGATATTACCTGAAACATTCCACCAGTTGGTGTCCTGTCTCCCCAGTGTGGAGGAGGCCACATTGAAAGCAATGGACACATTAGATGAGGTGTTTGGAAGTACAGGAAAATCTCTGTCGGACGTGAAAAGATAGAGGTGAGGGGAAAGGTGTGGGTGCAAGACCTGCAAGTCAAGGGCCTCTTCCCTTGCCAGATCCAAGCCATCTGCTGCCTGGTGGAAGAACGCCTCATCTTCCACCCTGGGACCCTCCAACCACATGGCATCAACATCAACTTCACCAGTTTCCATATCTCTCCTCCCCCCACCTCATCCCAGATCCAACCCTCCAGCTCGGCACCGTCCTCTTGACCTGTCCTACCTGTCCATCTTCCTTCCACCTATCTACTCCACCCTCCCCTCTGACCTATCACTATCACCCCCACATGTATCTAATTATTACCTTCCCAGTTACCTTTCCGCCTCCCACCCTTACCCCACCTTCCTATTTGTCTCTCAGCCCACTCCCCCACCACCACCCCCTCAAACCCCCCCCAACCCCACTTCCACCACACTCATTCCTGATGATGGTCTTATGTCCAAAATGTCAACTCTCCTGCTCGGATGCTGCCAATCCACGTATTAGTCTCATAACCCATCTCTGAACTGGTTCCAAAACATTCACCTTTGATTATCAAGACACTGTGAGCATGGTACTTATTAAGATAACTTTAAAACTTATGTTTTAGAGGATGATCATTGTGGTCAGGGGAGTGAGGACCCTTGAAACATTGTGAAGATATGCACAACCAGATAATTTTATCTAACAGGTGGAATGTTATGCCTCTGTAGGCTTTTCCTAACATCAACAAGGTCTCCTGAAACATGTCATAGGAACCCTGTCCATGAGGGGTGATGCCACCCTTTGACATCTGTCTGAGTTGTCCATCCAAAAAGTAAGACATATCAAGGTTTTTAAGAGCTGAACAAAAGGGTACAAGGAAATTCTTATTCTCCTTTGTTAACTGCTATTGATCTAGAAGTTGGGTATTGCTTCAGAAGTCATTTTCCCAGGACATCTCACCAGCACTCCTGGTGTGAACAGGTTTTGAGGGTATCCTTCAACGCATATATAACACTTTTGTCTCTTATTTGAATTAAAATGAGAGGGAAAGTCTTAATTGTCTGTGATTAATCTAACCTCATAATTGCGAGATTAAAGAGACCAGTTGTTTTCTGTGGGTGAAAGTAAAGAGTTTGAAGAGCTAGTCTGGGAATTGAATGGGAGAATTAACTTTGATGATATAATTCAGATAACTACATGTGTAAACTTTTGATATAATTGTTTCAAGTAAATTGAACACGACTAATTCAGTGTGCTGCAGTTTGAAATGTAAAACATGAACAGAAGTGTTTCTTTTTATTTATTTTTTAACAGGATGTAGACATCGTTGGCAAGATCAGCATTTGCTGCTCATCCCTAATTGCCACTTGAACGAAATAGCTTGTTAGACCATTTCAGAAGGCAGTTGGGAGTCAACCACATTGCTGTGAGTCTGATGTCACATGCAGGCCAAAAGAATAAAGTTGATCGATTTGCTCTGCCAAAGGAAATTATGATCCAGATTTTGTTTTCAACAGTAGATTCTAGTTTCATGGTGTACATTTACATAGGCTACATTCAATTCAGATTTTACTACTTGAATTTAAATTCCACCAGCTGCTGTGATGGGATGTCAATTCATGTCCCCAGTTCATTAGCCAGCTCCTCTCAATTATTAATCCCGTGGCATTACCTTTAAACCACTGTAGTGGTGGTTTCAGTTTCTATGGTATCTTTAAAAAGCAAGCACACAGTTGAATTTATGAAGAGTAACCCACCCAGACCCATTCCCCTACCCAATTAGCCTATATTTACCCCTGCCTAAATCACCTAACCTGCATATCCCTACTAAATTGCCCATAGTGTTCAGGGATGTGTAGGTTGAGTGCATCAGTCAGGGGTAAATATAGGATAATAGGGTAGGGGAATGGGTCTAGTTGGGTTACTCTTCAGAGGGTCAGTGTGGATTTGTTGGGCTGAAGGACCTGTTTCACACTGTAGGGATACTTTGGTTCTACGATAGACTTCAGTTTGTAAGTTATATTGTTTAGTGAGGAATTCTGCATGCTGTTATTCACTAGTCCATCAGCTATCAGTGTTCCACTTATAACCCTTGAGATTTTGAAACATTGTTCAAAAAATGTGTTTGAATATTTTGTAATTGCATAACTTTCCTCATCTCCTATTTGCTCTATTCATGTTTGACATGTCAAAACAGTTCATATATTTCCACAATTTGGTGTGCAACTTGTTCAATGTGTCTTGCCTTGAAAGAGAGATCACCTTTCAGGGCTCCACGTGTTGGATGTGCAAAATATTAATTCTGTCAAGCAATTGGTCTCCTTTTGTGATTTTGAGCAGCATTTACAGAAACAAATTACTCAGTTTCAGTGCCAGCCTCAAAACTAGTTGTGGGTTTCATCTTTTTGCATAAATTAACCCATGGAGTTAACCACTGCTGAGGAGCAATTGACTGTTAGACCAGTGATAATCAGGCTCATCATGCTTCTCCAGTTAGCACCAGCGAAGTTAATCCACAAGGGAAACAGACAGTCAACAATATTAAATCATACTAAATTTTATGAGACATGAGGCCTTATTTGATACAGTGTTGGAAAGACCAGTGTAACTCACTTAAGAAAGTTCAGTGATTGGGGTGTATGTCAGATCCACAGTAAGAAAGTGACAGTAAAAGATTGTCTGATTGTCCACAAAATTTCTTAGTTTAAATTGGGTCACATCAGACATCCAAATAGAATTCACAAAGAATTTTAGGAAGATTTGTAGGTCAGGTTGAGGTTCTGAATGTAAGTTTGCTCGCTGAGCTGGGAGATTAATTTCCAGACATTTCATCACCCTACTAGGTAACATCGTCAAGCGAAACAGTGTGCATGGTTCCTGCTTTCTATTTATATGTTTGGGTTTCTTTGGGTTGGTGATGTTATTTCTTGTGGTGATGTTACTTCCTGTTCTTTTTCTCAGAAAGTGGTAGATGGGGTCTAACTCAATGTGTTTGTTGATAGAGTCCCATTTGGAATACCATGCTTCTAGGAACTCTTGTGCATGTCTCTGTTTGGCTTGTCCTAAGATGAATGTAGTGTCCCAGTCGAAGTCGTGTCCTTCCTTATCTGTATGTAAGGATACTAGTGAGAGAGGGTCATGTCTTTATGTGGCTAGTTGGTATTCATGTATCCTGGTGGCTAGTTTTCTGTCTGTTTGTCCAATGTAGTGTTTGTTACTGTTCTTGCACAATATTAGTTTTGCTTGTTGTCTGTATAGGGTCTTTCATGTTCATTAGTTGCTGTTTTAGTGTGTTGGTGGGTTAGTGGGCAACCATGCTGCTAAGGGGTCTGAGTAGTCTTGCAGTCATTTCCAAGATATATTTGATGTAGTGGAGAGTGGTTGGGGTTTCTGGATGTATTTTTTCTGCTTTTTTAGGTTTGTCGCTGAGAAATCGGCAGACTGTGTTCATTGGGCACCTATTCTTTTTGAATACACAGTATTGGTGATTTTCCTCTGCTCTGCATAGTTTCTCTGTGCTGCAGTGTGTGTTGGCTTGTTGAAATAATGTTCTGATGCAGATTCATTTCTGGATGTTCGACTTTGTCTGACTTCGACTGGAATGAGAATTCCTAGAAGCATGGCATTCCAACTGAAACTCTATCAAGAAACGCATCAAATTAGACCCCATCTACCACTGCCTGAGAAAAAGAACAGGAAGTGATGTCACCACAGGAAATAACATCACCAACACAAAGAAACCCAAACAGATTAATAGAAAGCAGGAATCATGTACACTTCTTCGCCTGAGGCCCACTGAAGCTGTTACCTTAGTAGGGTGATGAAACATCTGGAAATGAACCTCCAAGCTTAGCGAGCAAACCTACATCCAGCATTCACAATGCTTAAATCACAATCAAAGTTATGGTTTCTCAATTTGGGTATGTCTGATATGGGCATGCTTTGCTCTGGAAAGGAAATGGAAAGTTCAAGAAGAAATGATGAACTACTAGGTCAGGATAAATCTAAGTTTGAAAAAATAGTCTCTGAAATGATCAAGCCTTTGATTTATGTATCTGTTCATCTCATATAGATGGATTGAAGGTAGCAGAATAAATGACAAGATCTGTATTATCCACCCAATGAAGAGGTTGTTGGTTTATAGAAGTATCTGGAACAACTTACATAAAACAATTCAGGTTCAGCAGGAGCAGCTACAGAAGCACTTTCATGTGCTCAAACCACATTGGAGAATATCATCAATCTGTAAAAAAACAACTGGAGATGTACACCAATCATGACAGAGTCTTTTAGAATCACAGAATTATAAAGTCATAGAGACAGACAGAATGGAAACAGACCTTTTGGTCCAACCAGTCTATGCTGACCATAATCCCAAACTAAAGTCGCATTCACCTGGACTTGGCCCATATCCTATCCAAATGTTTCCTATTCATGACTTATCCAAATATCTTTTAAATGTTGTAACTGTAACTCCACCCATCACTTCCTCTGGATATTCATTCCACACATGAATCACTCTCAGTGTTAAAAAAGAATTGCCCCTCATGTCTTGTTTAAATCTTTCTCCTCTCATCTTAAATATATGCCCCCTAGTCCTGAAAGTGCCCACCCTAGGTAAAAGATGCCTGCCATTCATCTTCACTATACCCCTAGTGATTTTTAAAAACTCTTCAACCTCCTTGTTCAACATCCTATCCTTCAGTGAAAAAAGTCCCAGCCCATCCAGCCTCTGTATATAACTCAAACCTTCAGTTCCTGGCAACATCCTGGTAAGTCTTTTCTGAACCCTCTCCAGCTTCCCATAATAGAGAGACCAGAACTCGACACACTATTCCAATGTTCTATATAACCTCAAAATGACATCTTAACTCGTATACTCAAAAGTCAGAGCAATTAAGGCTAGCATGCGAAACACCGTCTTAACCACCCCCTCTGCATGTGATGCAAATTTCAAAAAAATGTACTAGTACCCCTAGGTCTCCGTTCTACAATGCTACACAGGGCTCCACCATTAATTGTATAAGCCTTGCTGTTCTTTGTTTTAATAAAATGTAATACCTTGCATTTATTCAAATTAAACTCCATTTGCCACTCTTCAGCCCATTGATACAATTGATTAAGATCTCTTTGTAATCTTAGATAACCTTCTTCACCGTCCACTAACCACTAATTTTGATGTCATCCACAAACTTATTAACCGTGCCTTCTATATTCTTGTCCAAATCATTTATACAATTGAGAAACAAAATTTGACCCAGCATTGATGCCTGTGGAACATTGCTGGTCATAGACCTTCAGTCTGGAAAACAACCCTTCACCATCACTTTCTGTCTCATGCTGTTAAGCCAATTTTATCTCCGATTACAAAATCTCACCCTGAATCTCACCTGATCTAACTTTACTAATTAGTCTACCATACAGAACTTTGTCAAAGGCTTTACCAAAGTCCAAGTAATCAACTCTGCCCTCATCAATCTTCTTGGGCACTTCCTCAAAAAACTCAATTAAATTTGTGAGATGATTTCCCTTGCATAAAACCATGTTGACTATCCATAATTATTCCTTGCCTCACCAAATGCATATAAACCCTACCTTTCAGAATCACCTTCAACAACTCACCCACTATTGAAGTCAGACTTACCTGCATCTATAATTGAGTTGGTAACAGGCTGGCTTCAGCATACACTGATTAGTGGGTATCAGTGGAATAGCTCTGCCATTGCCCCTTTGGCAATGAGTGGCCCCATCAACCCAAAAACCAATACTGGAACTTTGTTTTCTGAGGAAATGTTAAGACTGTTTTTCTCCCTCAATTGATTGTGTTTAATATCTTGAGTATTATCAACTCCAAGCATTTTTTTTGGAGTAAATGCCAGTAATGATGCTCCAGTGAAAGACTTCAAGAAAGATGTAGAGGAAACCAAGCAACCACTGAAACAACATGTTAAAATTGCAGAAATTACATAAATAGAAGCAAAAAGAAAAGAGTTGGAGAGGTTGGGGAATGACTTCAGACTGGTGTTTGGGGTGACAATGGGGGAGCAATTTAATGATAGCAGCCACAACAACAAACATTTTAATTTTGTTCTGGCCAAGAAAGAAGGTGGTCCACAAAACAGGGGTTCTAGATTTGATTTTACTAAAATAAGGTTGAATGCGACGAAAGTACACTGGTAACAGTTACTTGAGAATAAATCTGTAGCAGAATTGTGGGAGAATTTCAAAAATATAATGGGGGGAAGCACAGACACAACATGTTACTTTTAAAGTAAAATGTAGGAGGAACAAATCCAGTGAACCCTGGACGTGTAGGAATGTCCAGGAATTGATAAAAAGGAAAAGAAAGGAGTATAGCAGCTGCAAAAGAGAAAAATTAACAGAGGCCATTGTCAAATATATTAAAAAATGCGGGGGGGTGGGGAGGTGTTCATAAGAAAGCAATTGGAAGAACAAAAAGGGGGCATGAATAAAACATTGGCATGCAAGATTATGGACCATCCCATGATATTCTACAAGTATATCAAGGCAAAGAGAATAATCATGAAATGAGTAGGGCCCTTTCGGGGCCACGCCAGGGGGTATTAGAAGAGTGTTAGATGAGCTCTTCAGTACTGCCTTCACTTTGGACAAAAAGGATGTTGATACAGAATTTTGGAAAGATGAACTATAAGGTTCTTGAGCAAATTCATATAAGGTGTGAGGTGGTGTTGAATGCTTTGGCTGATTTTGACAAGATCCCAGGTTGAGATAAGTTGCACCCCAGGATTCTGTGGGAGACAAGGGTGGAAATCAAAAGGGCCATGACCAAAATTCTTAATTTCTCTCTGGCCACAGGGAGGTGTCAGAGGACTGGAGGCTAGATGTTTGGTTCCACTTTTTAAGAAGGTTAGTAAAAATAAACCAGGGAATTTCAGGACCGGTGAGTCTTATATCAGTGGTAGGGAAAGGATCAGAGAAAATTCTAAAGGAGAAATGGAATCTCTCTTTAGAAAAGCAAGGTTTGATCAGGGATAGACAGCATGGCTTTGTCAGAGGGAAGTCATATCAAACAAGTCTGGTTGAAGTTTCTGACGAGTTGACCAAGTGTGTAGATGAGGGTTGTGCAGATGTTGTGATTTCTATGGATTTCAGCAACACCTTTCACAAGGTCCTACGTGGGAGACTGATAAAGAAGGTAAAAGCACACAGGACAATTTGGCAAGTTGGGTCCAAAATTGGCTTAGTAGCAGGAGATAGTGAGTGGCGTTAGAAGGCTGTTTGTGTGACAATGGGCCAATTTCTTGTGATGTACCATTGAGATCAGTACTGGATCTCTATCATCTGTGATATATATAAATGATGTAATTGAGAGCGTGAGGAGGCTTGACAAGTAAGCTTGTGGATAATATAAAGATTGGCCAGGCAGTTGACAGTGAGAAGAAAGGTCTTAGGTTACAGGGGGCTTGAAACAGTTGGGTCAGAGAAGCAGAGCAGTGGCAGATGGGATTTAGCCCTAATGTGAGATGTGATGGCCTCTGGAAAAAGTGACAAGTTAAGGGAGAACTCAATGAATGGCAGGACACCAGGAAGGTCAGAGATACAAAGGGATTAGGGTGTTTGTCCACAAATCCCTGAAGGTGACTAATAGGACAGATTAATATGGTAGTTAATAAAGCATATGAGGTGCCTTCCTTTATCATTTGAGACGTAAGTTATTACAGCAGGGAGGTTATTTGGAGTTGCATAGGACTTTGATTAGACCACAGCTGCAGTTCAATTCTGATTTCTGCACTGTAGGATGAATGTGACTGTACTGGAGGAAGTGCAGAGAAGATTCACCTGGACATTTCCTGAATTGGAACTTTGCGGACCACATGTAAAAATGCCAAATATACAAATAGGCATTGAAAAACACAGTGAATGCTTGCAGAGAAATTAGAGGGGTTCATCTCAAGTATGAGTCAAATGATATTCTAATCCTTTACAATGAAACGTGGCCATGCAGCATTAAAAAATGATTTAATCACTACAGTTAGAGGCTAGGAATTTTACAGCAAGTAACTCACCTCTTGATGACCCAAAGCCTGTTCACTATTGCAAGACACATGTCTGGATATTATCCTTCTTATTTCCTGACTTGATTTCTTGCCAGCAATGAGCTAAAGAACACTTTATTACAATGAATGGGATGATGAATGGCCAATGCTAGTCATTGATTTTAAGCTGGCATCTTTTTTTAATTCATTCTTGGACTGTGCGACTTATTGGCCCATGCTACATTTAATGCCCTTGAGAACGTGGTGAAAAACTGTTTCCTTCAGCTGTTGCAATCCAGCTAATGTAAGTAAACCCACAATGCAAAAACGAAAGACTTCCATCATTCTGAACCAATGATACTAAAGGAATAATTATATAATTTCAACTTTGTTTAACTAGTTTGGCTCTGTTTGCTTTCTTTATAACAGAGATAATTAGGGGGTTCCTAATAGAGGTATGTACGCTTATGAGAAGCATGGAGAGGGTGAATAGAAAGTAACTGTTACAATGGGGACCAATAAGGAAGTGGGAATAATTTTAAGGTGAAATGAGGTTCAGAAGTGATTTAAGGATATTCTTTCATTCAGAGTGTCTGGTGGTCTTAAATGCATTGTTTGAGAGTGTAGTTGAGGAAGGTAACCTCACGACCTTTAAAAAGTACTTGTATGAGCACTAAACTGCAATATTCAAGACTATGATGTGCAATTTAGTGTAGTTTTGGCAGTACAGATTTGATAGGCTGAAGAGTCTCTTCGCAACTGCATGAGGCTGAAAGATGTTCGAACAGGTGATGAAAGAGAAAAGGATCTTGACCAAATAAAATACTAAAACTTTGATAGAGTTAGAACACAGGGCTTAGAATCAAAACCTTCAAAATGTTCTGGAAGCATTTGAGGAACAAAACAGGAAATACCAAGAAGATTTGAAAACAACTGAAGAATGAGATCAGCCAGTGGCTCATTTAGAACAATGTCAAGGAAAGCCATCACCGGAACAGTAAGTGCAGCCCACAAAAGAAACGCTTAACAACATAAACAGGAATGACAGTCCCCTATCTCTGATCACTGCTGAAGTCTGCAGCATAAGGTTTGGACACTTCAGCAAATTAGTAATTATTATACAGACCCATAAGTTCATTTGTTGTTGCAAATAAGTTTATTTTGGAAATGAGAGGCATGTTGTAGATGTACCTTGCCTTTAAGACAGTTCACCTTTAAACACTCTATGTGCTGTATGTACATACAATGTTGAAACCCTTCTTGACAGTTGGTCTGCTTTGGATTTGCAAACTACACATACAGAAATCAGTTGGTTTATTGCAATATCCCCTACATCATAATTTTTCTTGCAGTATTTAAAGAAAACTGACACAAAGTTCATCAAACCCTAACAAGTGATTTATTACTAGTCCATTTTCTTGAGCATGACACATCCTTATTTTCATATTATCCCTCTCATTTCCTAACTTGATTCCCTGCCAGCAATGAGCTGAAGTACACACTACTGCACATCAATGGGATGATGAATGGCCAATGCTAGTGATTAATGTTAAACTGGCATCTTTTGCTATTCATTCTTGGGATGGGGGAATTGCTGGCAGGGCAACATTTAATGCCCTTGAGAAAGTGGGGGAGAGATGTCTTCCTGAGCCATTGCACTCCATTAGGTGGACCCTCAATGCTGTAAGGAAGGACTTCCACCATTCTGACCCAAAGATACTGAAGGAATCACGATGTAATTTCAAGTCAGGATGGTGGGTAGCTTGGAGAAAAACTTGCAGCTGTTTGTTTTTCTCATTTATCTGCTTATAGAAGGGAAAAGATCATAGGTTTGGAAAGTGATATCTGGGGGGGTTTTAGTGAATTTCTGCATCTTGTGAATGGTACACATTACACCTGCTGTACATTGTTGGTGGAGGGAGTGAATGTTTGTGGATTTAGCATAAATCAAGTGGGCTGCTTCATCCTATAGTGAGCTAAGATTCTTGAGTGTTGTTGGAGCTGCACACATCCAGGCAATTGAGAACTATTCCCTAACACTCCAGATATGTGCCTTGTAGATGGTAAACAGGCTTTGGGGCAGCACGAGGTCAGTTACTTGCTGTGGAATTAATTCCTAGCCTCTGATCTGAGTGTATAAGCCATTAGTGAATGCTGGGCATGGCTACTCATCATTGTAAAGGACTATAATATCATCCCATTCACACTTGAGTTGAACCCCTCCAATGACTGCAAGCACTCACAGTGTATTGCTTGTACATTTGACAATTTTACATGTGGTCCACAAGAATCCTGGCCATTGAACCGCAAAACACAGCACTGGTGTCAAGTTGAGGAAAAGGTCATGTCAGGTACAGAATATTTGATGTTGCCTTTAAGAACCTGGCCTTGATACTGATCACAATTTAACATAAGTGGGTCCTGTACAGCATATGGCTACCTGATGCTTAACTCTGTCACATGGTAGCTGGGAAGGCCCCATGTCTGATAGTCAGATGAAACCGTTGGATCTGTGGAGTAAATTCTGAGAATGGTACGAGGCTATTTGGCTCATTTACAGATGACATAGACACAATGAGCCAAGTGGCTTTTTTTTATTTTGCTGTAAAGTATCTCTGCTTTTGTGAAAGTTCACTGCTTTCCAGTCTCCTTTTCTTAATGGATGTGAGACGGCCAGAGGCATTTCTGCTTCTCTGCTTTTCCCTCATCCTAACTTCTTCTGTAAGGAGGGAAAGATGAAATCTTTGAGGGAAGGTTAGAACCAATGCTCAGTGAGTGAATGACTACAATGAAGAGGAATGGACAACAACATTAGTCCTGATAACCCTACCTCACAATCAGAGATCAGATATAATTAAGGTAATGTGAAAATAGTGTGGTCAACAGTGAATGAAACAAACTCATCCCGTGTGTTGCTGAACATATTTGCCTCCTTTGTTTTAGATTTTTCTTTTTAACAAATTACGGGACACAATGTAGGAGTCATCCTGAAAAGATTAGAAAAAAATAGATAAAGAAATAAGGGTCTAGCCAGTTCTGAAGAAGAGTCACTGGATTCAAAATATTGACTCTGCTTTCTCTCCATTAAGCTTCCAGACCTGCTGAGTTTCTCTAGCTATTTCTGTTTTTATACAGGCAAATTAAGGCCTCCTATTCTGCTGGCAACAAGCCTGTCTTTTAAAACATTTTAGAATATGTCGAAGATAAAAAGACAATGAATCAGTTAAGCAGTTCACAAGAAGTTTTGAGAAATACTGATATATTGTCAAAGTCATTGCAATTATTGATCTACGCTCAGGATGTTCGGAGTAGAAAGGTTGTGAGAGAAATTGACGCTGAAAGAATGTAGCCAAAAGCATCCTACAGTCCTCAGCTCCTCAACCAATGCAATGCCTCCCTGCACCTCCAGGAAGCATAGCAAAGAAATATTTTAGGTACACTAGAATAGAATAACTTTTATTGTCACCTGCACTCAATGAGCGCAGTGAAAAGTTTGTAATGTTGCCTCTTGGTGCCATCTTATGTACAGTGTACCAAGGTTCAGATACTTTAAGTGTTGTTCAGAGTAAAAAAAATACAGAAGCATGGCAAGAGAGAATGATAGTCAAAGTGATTGTAAAATGCATAAGTTTTAAAAGTTCTAGTCCTTTCCAACATCAGTCTATCCCCACCGGCTGCAAAACATGAAGCAACACTACCTCCACGTGTTAGCCTCCATCCAAACTGGCTCTGGTGTTTTGCTTGATCCATGCTCATTCTGCTGCTGTCACTCTGGGATTAGTTCTGGTCTGTGCTCACTCTGCTGCTGTCACTCTGGGAGAAGTCCCAGTCTGTGCTCACTCTGCTGCTGTCACTCTGGGAGAAGGCCCAGTCTGTGCTCACTCTGCTGCTGTCACTCTGGGATCCAGCCTGGTCTGGGATCACTCTGCTGTTGTTGCTCTGGGATCCAGCCCAGTCGGTGCTCACGCTGCTGCCATTGATCTGGGATTCAGCCTCACTCTGCTGCTGTCGCTCTGGGATTCTGCCTGGTCCATGCTCACTCTGCTGCTGTCGCTCTGGGATCCAGCCTGGTCCATGCTCATGCTGCTGCTATTGCTCTGGGATTCAGCCTGGTCCATACTCACTCTGCTGCTGTCACTCTGGGATCCAGCCTGGTCCGTTCTCACTTTGCTACTGTCAATCTGGGATCCAGCCTGGTCCAGGTTCACTCTGCTGCCATTGCTCAGGGATTCAGCCTGGCCTGTCCTCGCTCTGGTGCCATTGCTCAGGGATTCAGCCTGGTCCATGCTCACTCTGCTGCCATTGCTCTGGGATCCAGCCTGGTCTGTGCTCACTCTGCTGCCATTGCTCAGGGATTCAGCCTGGTCCATGCTCACTCTGCTGCTGTTGCTCCAGGATCCAGCCTGGTCCGTGCTCACTCTGCAGCCATTGCTCTTGCATTCAGCCTGGTCCATGCTCACTCTGCAGCCATTGCTCTTGCATTCAGCCTGGTCCATGCTCACTCTGCAGCCATTGCTCTTGCATTCAGCCTGGTCCATGCTCACTCTGCAGCCATTGCTCTGGAATTCAGCCTGGTCCATGCTCACTTTGCTGCCATTGCTCTGGATTCCAGCCTGGTCCATACTCACTCTGCTGCTGTCGCACTGGGATCCAGCCTGGTCTGTGCTCTCTCTGATGCCGTTGCTCTGGGATCCAGCCGAGTCCATGCTCATGCTGCTTCTATTGCTCTGGGATTCAGCCTGGTCCATACTCACTCTGCAGCCATTGCTCTGGAATTCAGCCTGGTCCATGCTCAATCTGCTGCCATTGCTCTGGGATCCTGCCTGGTCCATGCTCACTCTGCTGCTGTCGCTCCAGGATTCTGCCTGGTCCATGCTCACTCTGCTGCTGTCGCTCTGGGATCCAGCCTGGTCTGTGCTCTCTCTGATGCCGTTGCTCTGGGATCCAGCCGAGTCCATGCTCATGCTGCTTCTATTGCTCTGGGATTCAGCCTGGTCCATACTCACTCTGCTGCTGTCGCTCCAGGATCCAGGTGGTCTATGCTCACTCTGCTGCTGTCGCTCTGGGATCCAACCTGGTCCATACTCACTCTGCTGCTGTCGCTCTGGGATCCAGCCTGGTCCATACTCACTCTGCTGCTGTCGCTCCAGGATTCCAGCTGGTGTGTGCTCACTCTGCTGCTGTCGCTCTGGGATCTAGCCTGGTCCATACTCACTCTGCTGCTGTCGCTCTGGGATCCAGTCTGGTCCATGTTCACTCTGCTGCTGTCGCTCTGGGATCCAGCCTGGTCTGTGCTCGCTCTGCTTCCATTTCTCTGGAATTTAGCCTGGTCTGTGCTCAATCTGCTGCTGTCGCTCTGGGATATAGCCTGGTCGCTGCTCACTCTGCTGTCACTGCTCTTGGACCAAGTCTGGTCCATTCTTACTCTGCTGCAATTGCTCTGGGATCCAGCCTGGTCCATGCTCACTTTGCTGCTGTCCATCTGGGATCCAGCCTGTTCTGTGCTCACTTTGCTGCTGTCGCTCTGGGATCCAGCCTGGTCTGTGCTCACTCTGCTGTCGCTCTGGGATATAGCCTGGTCGCTGCTCACTCTGCGGCCATTGCTCTGGGATCCAGCCTGGTCCGTGCTCACTCTGCGGCCATTGCTCTTGCATTCAGCCTGGTCTGTGCTCTCTCTGCTTCCATTGCTCTTGAATTCAGCCTGGTCTGTGCTCTCCCTGCTTCCATTGCTCTGGAATTCAGCCTGGTCCATGTTCACTCTGCTGCAATTGATCTGGTATCCAGCCTGGTCTATGCTCACTCTGCTGCCATTGCTCTGGATTCCAGCCTGGTCCATGTTCACTCTGCTGCTATCGCTCTGGGATTCATCCTGGTCCGTGCTCACTCTGCTGCCATTGCACCTGCATTCAGCCTGATCTGTGCTCGCTCTGCTTCCATCGCTCTGGAATTCAGCCTGCTCCATGGTCACTATGCTGACATTGCTCGGGGTTCCAGCTGGTCCATGTTCACTCTGCTGCTGTCGCTCCGGGATCCAGCCTGGTCTGTGCTCACGCTGCTGCTGTCGCTCTGGGATCCAGCCTGGTCTGTGCTCACTCTGATGCTGTCGCTTTGGGATCCAACCTGGTCCGTGCTCACTTTGCTACTGTCAATCTGGGATCCAGCCTGGTCCAGGTTCACTCTGCTGCCATTGCTCAGGAATTCAGCCTGGCCTGTCCTCGCTCTGCTGCCATTGCTCAGGAATTCAGCCTGGCCTGTCCTCGCTCTGCTGCTGTCGCTCTGGAATTCAGCCTGGTCCATGCTCACTCTGCTGCCATTGCTCTGGGATCTAGCCTGGTCCGTGCTCACTCTGCTGCCATCGCTGTGGGATTCAGTCTGGTCCATGCTCATTCTGCTCCCTTTGCTCTGGAATCCAGCCTGGTCCATGCTCACTCTGGTGCCATTGCTCAGGGATCCTGCCTGGTCCATGCTCAGTCTGCTGCTGTCGCTCCGGGATTCTGCCTAGTCCATGCTCACTCTGCTGCTGTCGCTCTGGGATCCAGCCTGGTCTGTGCTCATGCTGCTGCTATTGCTCTGGGATTCAGCCTGGTCCATACTCACTCTGCTGCTGTCGCTCTGGGATCCAGCCTGGTCCATGCTCATGCTGCTGCTATTGCTCTGGGATTCAGCCTGGTCCATACTCACTCTGCTGCTGTCGCTCCGGGATCCAGCCTGGTCCGTGCTCACTTTGCTACTGTCAATCTATGATCCAGCCTGGTCCAGGTTCACTCTGCTGCCATTGTTTAGGGATTCAGCCTGGCCTGTCCTCGCTCTGCTGCCATTGCTCTGGGATCCAGCCTGGTCCATTCGCACTTTGCTGCCATTGCTCTGGATTCCAGCCTGGTCCATGCTCACTCTGCTGCTGTCGCACTGGGATCCAGCCTGGTCCATGCTCAATCTGCTGCCATTGCTCTGGGATCCTGCCTGGTCCATGCTCACTCTGCTGCTGTCGCTCCAGGATTCTGCCTGGTCCATGCTCACTCTGCTGCTGTCGCTCTTGGATCCAGCCTGGTCCGTTCTCACTCTGCTGCTGTCGCTCCAGGATCCAGCCTGGTCCATACTCACTCTGCTGCTGTCGCTCCAGGATCCAGCCTGGTCCATACTCACTCTGCTGCTGTCGCTCCAGGATCCAGCCTGGTCCATACTCACTCTGCTGCTGTCGCTCTGGGATCCAGCCTGGTCCATACTCACTCTGCTGCTGTCGCTCTGGGATCCAGCCTGGTCCATACTCACTCTGCTGCTGTTGCTCCGGGATCCAGCCTGGTCCGTGCTCACTCTGCTGCTGTCGCTCCAGGATCCAGCTGGTCTGTGCTCACTCTGCTGCTTTCGCTCTGGGATTCGGCCTGCTCCATACTCACTCTGCTGCTGTCGCTCTGGGATCCAACCTGGTCCGTGCTCGCTCTGTGGCCATTGCTCTTACATTCAGCCTGGTCTGTGCTCTCCCTGCTTCCATTGCTCTGGAATTCAGCCTGGTCCGTGTTCACTCTGCTGCAATTGATCTGGTATCCAACCTGGTCTGTGCTTACTCTGCTGCCATTGCTCTGGATCCAGCCTGGTCCATGCTCACTCTGCTGCTATCGCTCTGGGATTCATCCTGGTCCGTGCTCACTCTGCTGCCATTGCACTTGCATTCAGCCTGGTCTGTGCTCGCTCTGCTTTCATCACTCTGGAATTCAGCCTGCTCCATGGTCACTATGCTGACATTGCTCGGGGTTCTAGCCTGGTCCATGCTCACTCTGCTGCTGTCGCTCCGGGATCCAGCCTGGTCCATGTTCACTCTGCTGCTGTCGCTCTGGGATCCAGCCTGTTCTGTGCTCACGCTGCTGCTGTCGCTCCGAGTTCCAGCCTGGTCCTTGCTCACTCTGCTGCTGTCGCTCCGGGATCCAACCTTGTCCGTGCTCACTTTGCTACTGTCAATCTATGATCAAGCCTGATCCAGGTTCACTCTGCTGCCATTGCTCAGGGATTCAGCCTGGCCTGTCCTCGCTCTGCTGCCATTGCTCAGGAATTCAGCCTGGTCCATGCTCACTCTGCTGCCATTGCTCTGGGATCCTGCCTGGTCCGTGCTCACTCTGCTGCTGTCGCTCCGGGATTTTGCCGGGTCCATGCTCACTCTGCTGCTGTCGCTCTGGGATCCAGCCTGGCCTGTGCTCTCTCTGATGCCGTTGCTCTGGGATTCAGCCTGGTCCACTCTCACTCTGCTGCCATTGCTCCAGGATTCAGCCTGGTCCGTGATCACTCTGCTGCCATTGCTCTGTGATCCAGCCTGATCCATGCTCACTCTGCTGGCATTGCTCTGGGATCCAGCCTGGTCCATGGTCACTCTGCTGCGATTGCTCTGGGATCCAACCTGGTCCATGCTCACTCTGCTGCCATCGCTCTGGGATTCAGCCTGGTCAATGCTCCCTCTTCTGCCTTTGCTCCAGCATTCAGCCTGGTCCATGCTCACTCTGCTGCCATTGCTTTGGGATCCAGCCTGGTCCATGCTCACTCTGCTGCCATTGCTCCGGGATCCAGCCTGGTCCATGCTCCCTCTGCTGCCATTGCTCTGGTATCCAGCCTGGTCTGTGCTCACTCTGCTGCCATCGCTGTGGGATTCAGTCTGGTCCATGCTCATTCTGCTCCCATTGCTCTTGAATCCAGCCTGGTCCATGCTCACTCTGCTACCGCTGTGGGACATGGCCCTTGCGCTCAGCTCGGTTCCCTTGACTCCTTTCTTCAGGTAGGAGTGATTAAAAGTTGAGGGCAGAGAAAAAAATACTGCAAAGAGGTAAATAAAATAAAGGAAAAGGAAAAGGACCCAGTGAGCAGAGGAGCTGTGATTGGACCATCTGATCATACTGCAATCTTGCCTAACCATGTTCAATCAGTGCGGGTCCCTGTAAATTGACTCTGCATACCTTAAGCACTGAATACCTCTATAAATGGATCTATGGCTGGTGTTGTGAATTGCATGATTGAATTTCCTTTTTTTTATAGTACTGTTGAGGCAGGTTTTAATGAACGGAAGACATACTATTAGAACTGTAAAAAATTCTGATAAGTGATGCTTCAATTCTAAATAACTCAGTTTTGCAGAGTACTCTCTTCCCATTTATGCATCCTTTGTAGATAATCGTCAAGATGAAAACAGTTCAATGTCTTTCATGGGTCCACTTTCCTGTGTGTTATATGTCAGTGAAATATTTGATGGAAGTATAGAATTATCTTCCATACGCATACTAACGCATAGTTCCTAATGCATTCAAACTGTTAGTATGCGTATGAAGTCAAATTATGAAAAACACCCACTGGTGTGTTCGCTTTAAGAGGAGGTGAATGTTATGGTTATTAAGGTAAGGGATATGTGTAAATATGAGACATGAGTGCACAATGGCAGTTAGATCCATGGCATGGCAGATGGCTAAAGAAAATCTCTACCTCCACAACAACACTAGCAGACCAGCTTTTCTTACTTTGTTTGATTTTGTTTTCACACTTACCATAACAAGCCTTCCCTAGATGAGATTATTATGAGCAGCAAGATTGCCTTGTTCACTATGCGTAGCAACATTGTAAATTAATGATTCCTCTGTTTAAAATATGCCGAGAAGTCATAAATGTGTTTATCATTATGCAATGATTATTAACCAAAGGATGTTTCCTTGAATATATTTACAGTGTTAGTAGACATGCTGTTCAAAGTAGAACCAATGAGGTTATGGATGATTTGTTCCTGCAGATTGATACATCATAGAGAACACTGGAATTACATAAAATATACACAGGACAGAGACTAAACAGCACAACTACTTTATACACCATACAATTCCCTTTTCATTCCATCTACCTTAGTTTAGCCTTTCAGCATATCTTTCAGTTTTGCCTCAAATGCTCATCTCGTTTCCCTGCAACTACAAGCAGACTTCCTACAGTTGTCAGTTTTATATTCTTACCATTACTGAGTAAAGGACCCTGTCCCAATTAATTTTCCATTGGTTATTAGTGACTATTTTGCATTTATGACTCTTAGTTTTGGATTTCCATACAAGTGGGAAGATTTGCACCCACCGACCCATTCATATATTTAAAAGCATGTGTTTAGTTTTTTCTAAAATCCTCCCTGGTCAATCTTTCCCAATAACCAGCAGTCTCTTGGTTGGGTCCAACCCTTTCAAATAAGAAGTCTAATAGCTCAGTAAATGATCCTGGCTGAGAACCAGAGGGTTTGAATTTAAGTCTCCCTCACAAAGGAGAATTCATAAACTGATTCATTAGGTTATTAGCTGAAAATGTGTTGCTGGAACAGCGCAGCAGGTCAGGCAGCATCCAGGGAACAGGAGAATCGACGTTTCGGGCATAAGCCCTTCTTCAGGAATGAGGAAAGTGTGTCCAGCAGGCTAAGATAAAAGGTAGGGAGGAGGGACTTGGGGGAGAGGCGTTGGAAATGCGATAGGTGGAAAGAGGTCAAGGTGAGGGTGATATGTCAGACTGGAGAGGTAAGGAAGAAGATTGCAGGTTAGGAAGGCGGAGAGGTAAGGAAGAAGATTGCAGGTTAGGAAGGCGGTGCTGAGTTCGATGGATTTGACTGAGACAAGGTGGGGGGAGGGGAAATGAGGAAACTGGTGAAATCCGAGTTCATCCCTTGTGGTTGGAGGGTTCCTAGGCGGAAGATGAGGCACTCTTCCTCCAACCGTCGTGTTGTTGTGGTCTGGCGATGGAGGAGTCCAAAGACCTGCATATCCTTGGTGGAGTGGGAGGGGGAGTTGAAGTGTTGAGCCACAGGGTGGTTGGGTTGGTTGGTCCGGGTGTCCCAGAGGTGTTCTCTGAAACGCTCCCCTCCGCCCCACCCCAGTCTGACCTATCACCCTCACCTTAACTTCTTTCCACCTATCGCATTTCCAACGCCCCTCCCCCAAGTCCCTCCTCCCTACCTTTTATCTTAGCCTGCTGGACACACTTTCCTCATTCCTGAAGAATGGCTTATGCCCGAAACGTCGATTCTCCTGTTCCCTGGATGCTGCCTGACCTGCTGCGCTGTTCCAGCAACACATTTTCAGCTCTGATCTCCAGCATCTGCAGACCTCACTTTCTCCTCATTAGGTTATTATTTACCCTAAAGTACCTCCAAACACTTCATGTCATTCTCCAAGTAGAAAAATGAGTGTTGACGTATATAAATCAAAGACCACTGCAAATATTTTTGTGCATATTCTAGTTTTGCCTGTTTTATTTTCATATATGGCAGACAGAGGTTTGTACACTACTGTGAGTCCAAGGGTACTATACAAGTTTGCACAGAGTAATTCCCTGGCATCATCAGCACCACAATATTCTATGGATATTATATTCACCTCATGGTGGATTAATCTAGCTGTATTTTATTTTAAATGAAGAAAAGTTCTGCCTGGATTTAGTACCTCCTCAAGACCAGCTCAGATTGCACCCTATATCCAATCAAGAGGTAGGTCAGTGAGAACAACTGCAATTCAATGTATTAAAATACACCAGGCGGAGTCCATAAGATCAGTAATACTTGAAAAATATTTCCAAATAGTTCACTAACATTTTACAAATCCCCTGACAAACAATATGTTACTTATGACGTGTAATCAGAGCCGTTACCTCGAGATGCAAGTGTTGAAAGAATTGTCTGCATTTGGTGCCCAGCCTATGAGAAGATGATGGTGATCTGCTTTCAAAAACACAGCACTTCATGAGGTGTAGGTACACACAGAGTGCTGCCAGGAAGTGATTTTGACCAAGTGACAGTGAAAATGTTGATATTTTATTATGGTGTTTGGCTTTGACGGGAATTTGTGGGTAGTGATCCTCCTATGCATTCACTGCCTTTTTCCTCCTTGGTAGTTGAAGAGTTTAGAAGAAGCTATCATTGTAACCTTCTTGCAGTGTGATAGTCACTGTCGATTGATGACTGTGGCAGCAAAGTTATGAACATATGCCTCCTTAGGCATTATAAAAAGTTCAGCCGTTCTTCTGTTGACTCCATCATCCTTGTTCCAAATTTGTATTGAATTCCTTCTCACCCAAGTTATGTTTCTGGGTGGTGTAGATAAGCAAACCTATGAATTTAACCCACTCATAAATTTTGATGTAGGGTTAGACTTAAATATTAAGCCTTTCTTGATTAGTCACATATGCAATTCAACTGTGGTGAAGATTAAAATAGCTACCTAATCAAATTTAAATCCACTGCAGCAGCTGTTCTTCTTCACTGCCTTAACTGCTTAATTCATTATTATAGTTGATAGGAATTCAAATAGTTTTTGCTCACTAGATTTACGAGTTAAAATTATTCTGAAAAGAAAATACTTTCTTTTTTGCTTGCTTGCTTACTTTTGTTGAGAAACCTAGGTAGAAAATCTAGGGCCATGGTGCAGTTCCCATCCAAAAGTGTAAAATAAATTGTTGAAGACAAAATGAGGTAAATCAGGAAATTAAACTAAATCTTAAATTTAAGAAAAATGATATCTCACAAAGATATCGAGCTTTTATACCCTGCTTAATCTTACATCTAATAAGCTCAAGGTGTTCAAAACACTCTACTAGAACTTGACTAAGTTTATAAAATAAGGTAATGTGTAAGTACGAATGGATCTGGGTGAGGATAGGAAGTTTAAAGCTAATGAAGTGGACCTGGGAAGGTGAATTATCAATTTCCATGCATTATCAATCATTTAAACTGACACTAATCAGCAATTTGCATTTCAGCATTGAGTCCACTGGTTGCCTGGGCTTTCTGAACCTCGCAAAAATCACACAACACCAGGTTATAGTCCAACAGATTTAATTGGAAGCACCAGCTTTCAGAGCGCTGCTCCTTCATCAAGTGGTTGTCTGAACCTCACCCGTGAAACCAATGTCTCACTGAGTAGTCAGAGTAAGCAATGGTAAAACAGGAGACCGTAAAAATCAAAGTCAAGTTAATCAGTATTCCCAGCTGCTTTCTTAACTGATAGTGGTAATAGGTGTCTTTGTTATAGTTTTGCTGAGAGCTTACTTTGTACAACGTACATCTCATTCCTCACACTTTGCTTTTTTTCCAAATTGGGATGGATTGTTTAAATTGGATTTCAGGTGACCAGCAACTGCAACCCTAGATTTTGCTGCAAAAATCAAAGGAGAAATCCTATCAGAGAGAAGAGCAGTATTTCTTCAATGTGGCTATGTCTGGAAAAGAAGTGACCGTGAATTAAACACTTAAATAAAAGCATTGTAATGTGAATGCTGGAAATCTGCAAGAAAAGATAAGTAATGATGGAGCAATAAAACAAGTCTGACAGCAGCTATGGAGAGAGAAACAGAGTTTATGTTTTGTGTCTAGTATGACTCTACTTCTGAATTCAATCAGACTCCCTTGAGTCTGCTGGTCAGAGGCCTGGAACTATAATCAAAGAGGAAACGAGCAGAATGGGGACAGTGAGAGAAAATGACCTTGTGGCAGGCATCAGCGACAGACCCAAATTCATTGGAGCTGGTCATAATTGCTTCTTACATTACTACAGGGAAAGTTGAGAAGCTGGTGAGTGGTTATTTTCTGTTTGTAAGATTCAGCATAGTATACAAATGTGTAGTAAACTTAACAAAATATACCAAAGGAAACAAATAATTTAATTATATATTTAAAAGCGTGCAGCAGGTGGAAGCTCCTGAATGCCATGACAAGCACATCCATCATAGATGTTTCAAGTTCGAGCAGCTTTAGTTCAGAGCTTGTGAGTTGTCGAATGCTCTAACCGACCTTATGACAAGTCAGGAACAGGAAAGATCACCTGCAATCAGAATGCAGTCAGGCCATTTATGATAGGGTCTTCTGATCTGGTCTGTGGTCAAAAATAGGAATGTTTGGCTGTGAGCAAGGTCGATAAGGGAACCCAAAGGGTGGAGGTACAAGAGTGTCAGCATCTGCAATTGCCCAGTATGGTCTCTCAGCTGGTTTGGATTAGAATGGTATCTACTGCTGGCCATGTTGTGGAAGAATCACTCAATGCCCTATTTTAAAAATTACCAGGAGACGCAGAAAATCCTTCACGAAATTAAACTTTAATCTCGCAAAATCAAAGCTGTGGGAGCCAGCAAAATGTCTTTCTGACTTTCCACAAACTCTTTGTTCACCTTCAATTTACACAGTTATCCTTCTTGCGCTTATCTGATGGCTTTAGCATACCCAATCATGCTGCCTTACTTTGCCTTTCTAAACTAATCATCGTTTGCCACACTAGTTTCCTCCATCACACTAACCTATCACATCACAACACCATGATCTTCAGCATTAGCTCATCTCCCAGTGATTTAACTAACCTATCACAGTGCACTACTATTATCTGTTACTGGAGCCCTGTTACATGATCCTGGCATGCATTGCACCACTAAGTGAACCACATAACTGCCAGAAAAACTTTCATAACTACAGCACAGGACTGTGTGTATAGACATGACACATAGATGACACCTTTGTCATCACAAAACGAAACAAGATAGAAGAGACATTTAACATCATCAACAATACCCTCACAGGCATACAGTTCACCAAGGAGGAAGAAACCGACAACAAACTCGCATTCCTGGACGTCACACTCGAAAGAACGGACAACGGAGAACTACAAACCTGCGTATAAAGAAAACCGACAAACACTGACCAAATACTTAACTACACCAGCAACCATCCCAACACACACAAACAAAGCTGTATCAGAACACTATTCCAATGAGCCACCTCACACTGCAGCACAGATGAACTTCGGAAAACAGAGGAGAACCACCTATACAACGTATTCAAGAAGAACGGATACTCAAAAAATACAGTCTGCAGATTCCTCAAGAACAAACCACAACAAGCAGACCTAACACAGCCAGAAACCCTAACCACCTTACCATACATCAAAGAAGTTTCAGAAATGACAGCCAGACTACTAAGACCTTTCAGAATCCTGGTAGCACACAAACCCACCAACACTGTCAAACAAAAACTAACAAACTTAAAAGACCCCGTACAACCCATGGACAAAACCAATGTCATCTACAAAATTCCATGCAAGGACTGCCACAAACACTACGTAGGACAAACAGGAAGAAAGTTAGCCACCAGGATACAAGAACACCAGCTAGCCACAAAAAGACACGACCCTCTCTCCCTCGTAGCCCTACACACGGAGGAAAGAAAACACCATTTCGACTGGGACAACACATCTATCCTGGGACAAGCTAAGCAAAGAGATGCCAGAGAATTCCTAGAGGCCTGAAACTCCAACCACAACGCCATAAACAAATACATAGATTTAGATGCCATCTATCAACCCCTCAGAAAATGAACAGGAAATGACATCACCACAAACCCCAGGAACCCCATCCAGGACAAACATATAAATAGAAAGCAGGAGACAACAGCTTTGCTTCACTTGGAGGTCGCCACTGATGATGTTACCTAGCCAGGTAATGAAACATCTAGATATCAAACCTACAGCTCAGCGAGCAAACCTACACCCTAGACAACTTATTCCCAGACTGGTGCCAAACAGTCAACATCTGAACCATGTTGGGGCTAGCGTTCTTGCAGACCATGTAGCTAGGGAAGTAGAGAAGGCTGTAAATTAAATATCAAGGAAATGTGATTAAATACCAGACAAATGTGGTTTATCAAAGAGTAGGAATTAGGTAACAAAGGGAAACAGTAAGATGAGAAATGAATTGAATTGAATTGAATTAACTTTATTGTCACATGTACCCATATGAGTACAGTGAAAAGTTTATGGCCACTTATGGCACCTACCTACAGATTCTTCAGTACAAGTTTTCAGGAAAGAAAATAGAAAAATAAAGAAATATGAAGTGCAGCATTACAGATTCAAAGAATAAATTAGAAAATAGTGAAATAAAAGTTCAGAATAACAATCCTTCTAACCCAGTCCATGTCAGCCCACTTAGCCTCCAGTCCATGCCAGGCTTCATCTCGAGGCTCTCCAGGCTGCTAGACAATACTGGAATCACCTTGAGGCCAGACGTTCATGCTGAGGCCACAACAGGCTGCCGAGAGATCACCATGCCAGGCCTGGAGATTGTCACAGGCTGCCAAGGGATCACCATGTCAGGCCAGAAGATCGCCATGTGTTGCCGAGAGACCACCATGCCGAGCCAGGGGATCGCCATGTGCTGCTAGGAGATCCTGGATTAGTGGTGCTGGAAGAGCACAGCAATTCAGGCAGCATCCGAGGACAGGCAAAATCGACGTTTCGGGCAAAAGCCCTTCATCAGGAATAAAGGCAGAGAGGCTGAAGCATGGAGAAATAAGCTAGAGGAGGGTGGGGGTGGGGCACCCTCCTCTAGCTTATCTCTCCATGCTTCAGGCTCTCTGCCTTTATTCCTGATGAAGGGCTTTTGCCCGAAACGTCGATTTTGCCTGTCCTTGGATGCTGCCTGAATTGCTGTGCTCTTCCAGCACCACTAATCCAGAATCTGGTTTCCAGCATCTGCAGTCATTGTTTTTACTTACGCTGCTAAGAGATCGCCATGCCAGGCAGGAGATCGCCACACGTTGCCGGGAGATCACCATGCCAGGGCAGAAGATCATGATGTGCTGCTGAGCGATCACCATGCCAGGCCAGGAGTTCACCACGTGCTGCCGGGAGATCACCATGCTGGATGAGGAGATCACCACGTGCTGCCAAGAGATCATCATGCCGGGCCAGGAGATCGCCATGAGCTGTCTAGAGATCACCATGCCAGGCCAGGAGATTACCATGCCGGGCCAGGTGATTACCATGCCGGGCCAGCAAATCACCATGCTGGGCCAGGAAATCACCATGCTGGGCCAGGAGATCGCCATGCTGGGCCAGGAGATCGCCATGCTGGGCCAGGAAATCACCATGCCGGGCCAGGAGAACACCATACCGGGTCAGGAAATCACTATGCCGGGCCAAGAGATTACCATGCTGGGCCAGGCGATCACCATGCTGGGCCAAGATATCACCATGCTGGGCCAGGAAATCACCATGCTGGGCCAAGAAATCACCATGCTGGGCCAGGAAATCACCATGCTGGGCCAGGAAATCACCATGCTGGCCAGGAAATCACCATGCCGGGCCAGGAGAACACCATACCGGGCCAGGAAATCACCATGCCAGGCCAAGAGATTACCATGCTGGGCCAGGAGATAACCATGCTGGGCCAGGAAATCACCATGCTGGGCCAGGAAGTCACCATGCTGGGCCAGGAAATCTCCATGCTGGGCCAGGAGATTACCATACTGTGCCAGGAGACTACCATGCTGGGCCAGGAGATTACCATGTTGGGCCAGAAGAATAGCAGTAAGGGGTGGAGAGAGAAACAAAAACCTCGGAATATGTCAGTAATCAAAACAAAATGTTACAATGGTATCAAAAAGATAAAACTAAAGGCTCTGAATTCGAATGTATGGAGCATTCATGATAAAGTAATCATGAATAATTAATTCAATACAGGCAGTGTGGCTTCAAAATGCCAAGAATTGTGTCTTGAATATTGAAGAATAAATAACACTTAATAAAAATAGGAAGCAAGGTAAAGGTGGAGGAGTAGCAACGTTAAGGATAATCATTTGTGCAATAGTTAGAATGGCATTGGTTCAGGAAATGGGATGCAATGTGAGTTTGGGTGGAGATGAGGAATAAGTGGGTAAAGAAATCATTACTGGAGTGTTCAACAGGCTCCCTAACTAACTACAATATGGAACAAGAATAATTTTGCTATTGTGCAATGTGAAAAGAATAATTAATAACTTCAGTGTTAAGACAATGCATGAGCAATCAAAGTATTGTTGAATTTTGCATTCATGTTTAAAGGGAGAACATTGAGTCTGAGACTAGTTATTCAAACCTAAATAAGTGCAACAATGTGGTCATGAAAGCTAAACTATCTAATGTGAATGAGCTTATTACACTAGGGGATAGATCATTAGGTAGACAGTGATAGATACCTAAGAGATAGATACCTCTTAGGTATTATCTGATTGAGTATATTTCTGCCATAAATAAATAAATATACCTAATCTGATTAAGTCTATCAGACATTGGGAATGTCCCATTATCCCATGGCTAACCAAAAAACTTTGCGAAATCAGAAACATTAACAAAAACATACGCAGAGACATCAATGGCTCAGAGAGTGTTTTAATAAAGCATAATTTGTAATTAAAATCGAGTTGGATCACAAACAGAGTTCTGATTACCTTTGCCCGCCTCACCAGCAAGAGCAATTGGGTAAAGTGTTTTTTTATTACATAAACTGGTCAAATTTTACAAAGCATGGAAAATATTGCCCACTCTTACTGCCTTGGTTCACCCATGCTGCAGACGGTGACAATGTGCGAAACTCATGACATGAGATCAATCACCAACTGCAAACTAGAAGAGAGAAAATATGGAAAGAAATAAAAACAAGAGAAAAATTTCAGAATTTCTCTTGCAAAATCATTGGACTTCATTCTGTATAGATGTAAAATTTATGCCTTTAAGGCATAAACTAAAAATATCATGGTGAATAATAGTATTTTATTATTTTAGGTCCAGACTTTATGATAGATGATAAAATAACTCGTTCTATTAACGCGATTGACATTATTTGCTGAAAGCTGTGAACAATTCATGCTTTCTTTGAAAATGTCTCATCCCTGAAAGGAAATGTTGACCCTTTGCTTACAACAGGAAATATTATTTGACTTAATAGCCAAACATTTATTGTGTTGAGCTAATCCCTTTCTATTAAATGTTTGGCAATGCGCATTCTGAATTACTATTGTTCAAATGGGGCAGCACATCACACCAAGCTACATATAAAATTTATGTTTAATGCCACATGCTGATACAGGTTTTATTCATAGGGCAGGTATGATTTCATTAAGAGCAGTGATGAGAAGAGCTCCTTCAGTGCAACTGTGATGCTGAGTGTTTCAGAAACTATTTACTTTCATTCTCATTTCAGTCTCTGGGATTTTTCAGTGCAATATTACTGCATACAGAAAGCTAGCCATATGATTAATGTGAAAAGCTAACAGGGTGCATTAAAGGATGTCACATGACAGCATATCAGATTTTGGTCATAACAGTAAATAAATATTATCCACTGAAAGTGGCCGAACACTTAAATGAAGGTTTCATATTTATAAAACAGGTGCAACATGATCCAATTTCAACACCTAAACCAACAACACAATAAACTGTATTGTCACAGTATTGCAATTTAGCTGGCCTCCATCTTATTGTTCAGATGGACATCAAAGATCTTAATTCATGATTTAAAGAAGAATAATGGCTGTTTCCAGACACTGGCCACCATTATCTTTCAATCAGCACACTAAAAACAGACCACCCAGTCAATTATCTTGTTGTTGTTTGGGGAACTTGCTGGGTACAAGCTGACTGTTCTCTGTGCTTAGGGGGAGAGATGGCATATTGTGGTCATGTCATAGGATGAGAAATCCAGTGATCCAGGCTGTAGTTCAGGGACAATAGTTTGACTCTCACATGCTGGATGGTAAAATTTGTATTCAATTAAAAAATAGTGTGGTCCTCATATTAAACAAGCAACAATTTCCTTAAAGTCCTTCCAGAATGGAAATCAACAATCTTTGCCTGGTCTAATCTGCATGTGACTCCGGACCCACAGCACCATGGATGATTCTTACTTGATTTCTGGGCAGTTACATAGGTGCAGCATAGGCATTGACACATGCACAGATTGAATTAAAAGGAATAAAAATGGAAAGTTAAATGATTTAGGGACAATATATGTACATTTGGACATTCCCCTTCATTGACATATAGTGTAAAAATCCTCAACCATACAGTTGGATGTGATAATATTAGAGACAACAAAGCAGATTTACTATGACTTTGGCTGGCTGGAGAGTTCTAGCTATCAAGAGAGATTGGACCGATTGGTGATGTTTTCGTTAGAGCAGAAGAGGTTGAGGGAAGACATGATTGAAATGTATAAAATTATTGGAGGCATAAATAGGGCTGACAGGAAGAAAATTTTCCCCTTGATATAGGGACAAATGACCAGGCAACATCGATTTGAGGTAAAGGACAGAAGATTTAGAGAAGATGTGAAGAAATGCATTTACACCCAGGGTGGTGTGCATGTGGAACACATTGTCTGTAAGGGTAGAAACCCTCATAATATTTAAGAATTTAGATTTGTACTTACTGTATCCAAAATATTTAAAAGTCTGAATTATTGACTGTATTTATTGACTGAATTTATTGTACTTTGAATTTAAATTTATCATTGAAATTTTCAGCAACAATTTAAATCATGGAGAATTTTAACAGGTAAATTAAATACAGAGATGCAGGTACGGTGTAACCACTGCAAATGGCTTTGTCCAACACTGATTACAAAGGCAATGGTCTATAATATCTAAAAACACTGGGATATTTAACAACAAGCATCAAATGATGAAAAATAAGTCAAAGCAACAAAAAAAAATTAAAAACTTTTGTTCAATTTTATGTGAAGCAAAGATGCTGTGGGAATTTTACTTGTAGGGAATAGCTAGAAATATTGGCCCAGATTTTCCTATGGCCAGCCATTTTCTGAAGTAAAGATTGGAGTTATAAATAGTGACCATGAGGAATTCCCATTCAAAGCGGACTCCACAGGAATTGTTCATAAAATTGAAAATTCTGCTGGGCAATTCCAGTACCCCTAGAATCTTTCAAAGATATCCATTTAGATGATAGAATATATCATACATATTCCCAGTCTGGATTAGAGTGGTGCTGGAAAAGCACAGCAGGTCAGACAACATCGGAGGAGCAGGAAAATCAACGTTTCAGGCAAAAGTCCTTTGTCAGGAATGTAATCTAATCTAATCTAGACTCTGATTTCCAGCATCTGCCGTCCTCACTTTTGCCATACATATTCCCAAACAATCGCCCCCAATGCCCCACCACAGACACAGCACATGACCCGGACTTTGCTCTTCCACCACTGTCCCCCCACTTCACAACCTGGGACCTGACAGCTGCTTGTCCTGGGACTGAACACTCCTGCCAACTGTGAACTGACGCCACTCCCCTCCCCACAGGAATCGGCACACCCCCACCCCTCTGCCAAATCTGATGCTCCACCACCCCTCTCCATTGCTGAACATCACACCAAAACCTTTTTGCTTTGGATCCGATACCCTCCCTCTCAACCAGAGCTACCCTGAATCTCTGTTACTTTTCTGGTTCCCTATCTACCCTGTGTCCTAGCACCCTACAGACCCTGGGACCCCCTCACCACTATCCATTGTTTAGTTGTACCCTGGAACCCTGCCCAACTGTCACACTGGCACATTACCCACCTAGAACCCTAACTCCACAGCTAGTGTACATACTTACACTTTCACAGGAGTTGTCAAAATGGCTGGTTTTATGACTCAATAATTAAACCTGAAAGCGGCTCCTACAGCCAGATTTGTGGTGAAGCAGACATGGAAGACTTTCTGGCAATCAATTCTTGTTGAAAAAGAAGAGCAATGTCGCAGAAAGTTAATAAACCCATTGGCTGCTAAGAATCTGCTGTCACAGACTACCTGTAAATTGGTATAAATGAGAAATATTAAGTGTTCAAAGTAAGTGAAAGTCAGGTCTAATATTAATAAATATTAATAGTAATAAAGTAAACCAAAATAGGCTAATGGGATAGTGGGTGGCATGGTGGCTCAGTGGTTAGCAATGCTACTTCACTGTGCTAGGACCTGGGTTTTATTCCAGCCTCAGGAAATTGTTTGTGTGGAGATTGCACATTCTCCCTGTTTCTGAGTGGGTTTCGTCTGGGTGCTCCGGTTTCCGCCCACAGTCCAAAGATGTGCAGGCTAGGTGAATTGGCCATGCTAAATTGCCCATTGTGTTCAGGCATGTGTAGGTTAGATGCATTAGACATGGGAGATGTAAAGTAATAGGGTAGGGAAATAGTTCTGGGTGGGATACTCTTTAGGGGGTCAGTGTGGACTTGTTGGGCCTAATGGCCTGTTTTCCCACTGTGGGGATTTTATACTATGGAAGGATGGTAAATTTGCTTTAAGTAATTTTAAGGCTGAGGAAAGGTATGGTGTGCAGCTGACCTTTACAAGAGCTACAGTATTTGAAAATCATAGATGCTTTTGGCACTCTGGATGACCACATCTGCAGGAAGTCCCATCACTTTGATCAGCCTGAGTGCTGGGTTTCAGAGCTTAAGGATCAGCTGAAGGCACAACAATGCATTTGTGGGACTCAGAGTTATACAGATAGCATGTTGTTACAAGTGGGCTTCCGTGGATTAAGGAACTTCAATCAGAGCAGCAATCTGACTATCAGTTAGAAGAAAGATGGTAGGCAGGGAGGCATTCAGGAAAGCCCGAGGTTACATCTCATTCAAGTATAGATTTTCTATTTTGAAAAACAGTGAGAGTTACTGTTCCTTGTGTGGAAACAGAAAGGGATGGCAAACTATAATAGTAAGAGATTCAACGATGAAGGATACAGACAGGTTTTCCGTAGGACTCAATGATGGTGTGCCATGTTCCTGGGGTTAGGGTTAAGGATTTCACTGAACAGCTATTGGGCATTCTGAAGAAGGCAGGCAAACAGTCAGAGATTGTGGTTCCCATTGTAATCAATGACATAGATAGAAAGACAACAATTTAGGGAGTTGGCAGATTAAACAGCAAAATCTCAAAGTTTATAATCTGTGAATTATACTGAGTGCAATGAGCTAGTGAATATAGGAATAGGCAGGTAGTGCAGATGTATGCACAAATAAAGGGTTAGAGCAGGAGGGAATGCTTTAGATTTCTGGAATATCTGGGACCTGTACAAGTCTGGCAGATTACATTTGAACTGCAATGCGACCAGCATCCTTTGGGGAGGTTTGCTAGTGTGGCTCATACGAGTTTCAACCAATTTAGCAGGGGAATGCAATGCAAAATGGATGTCCAATAGAGGATGATGCACAGACAAGAATAGAAAAAGAACCAAGTCTACCTGGAAGGCAACAGAAATATAGTCAAGTTTAGTTACAAGGTAGCATGGCAAGGCTGGATGGTATTTATATTAATGCAAGGAGCCTATTGAGTAAGGCAGGTGAGTTGAGCCTATATTAAATCATGAGGATATGATATTATTGCTATAACAGAGTCATGGTTAAAGGAAGTATCATCGATAGTCACAGGTGAGGTGCCGGAAGACTGGAGGTTGGCTAACGTGGCGCCACTGTTTAAGAAGGGTGGCAAGGACAAGCCAGGGAACTATAAAGCAGTGAGCCTGACATCGGTGGTGGGTAAGTTATTGGAGGGAATCCTGAGGGACAGGATGTACATGTATCTGGAAAGATAAGGACTGATTAAGGATAGTCAACATGGCTTTGTGCGTGGGAAATCATGTCTCACAAACTTGATTGAGTTTTTTGAAGAAGTAACAAAGAGGATTGATGAAGGCAAAGCAGTAAATGTGATCTGTATGGACTTCGATAAGGCGTTCGACAAGGTTCTCCTTGGGAGACTGGTGAGCAAGGTTAGATCTCATGGAATACAGGGAGAACTAGCCATTTGGATACAGAACTGGCTCAAAGGTAGAAGACAGAAAGTGGTGGTGGAGGGTTGTTTTTCAGACTGGAGGCCTGTGACCAGTGGAGTGCCACAAACATCGGTGCTGGGTCCATTACTTTTCGTCATGTATATAAATGATTTGGATGTGAGCATGAGAGGTATTGTTCGTTCGTTTGCAGATGACACCAAAATTGGAGGTGTAGTGGACGGCGAAGAAGGTAACCTCAGATTATAACAGGATCTTGATCAGATGGGCCAATAGGCTGAGAAGTGGCAGATGGAGTTTAATTTAGATAAATGAAAGGTGCTGCATTTTGGAAAAGCAAATCTTAGCAGGATTTTTTCACTTAATGGTTCCTGATGAAGAGTTTTTGCCCAAAACATTGATTTTCCTGCTCCTTGGATGCTGCCTGACCTGCTGTGCTTTTCCAGCACCACTCTGATCTAAAATCTGGTTTCTAGCATCTGCAGTCCTCACTTTTACCTTATACACTTAATGGTAAGGTCCCAGGGAGTGTTGTTGAACAAAGAGACCTTGGGTTGTAGGTTCATAGCTCCTTGAAAGTGGAGTCGCAGGTAGATAGGATAGTGAAGAAGGCGTTTGGTATGCTTTCCTTTATTGGTCAGAGTATTGACTACAGGAGTTGGGAGGTGATGTTGAGGCTGTACAGGACATTGATTAGACCACTGTTGGAATGTTGCGTGCAATTCTGGTCTCCTTCCTATCGGAAAAATGTTGTGAAACTTGAAAGGGTTCAGAAAAGATTTACATGGATGTTGCCAGGGTTGGAGGATTTGAGCTTAGGGAGAGGTGAAATAGGCTGGGGCTGGTTTCTCTGGAGTGTTGGAGGCTGAGGGGTGACCTTATAGAGGTTTACAAACTTATGAGGGGCATGGATAGGATAAATAGACAAAGTCTTTTCCCTGGGGTTGAGGAGTCCAGAACTAGAGGACATAGGTTTAGGGTGAGAGGGAAAAGATAAAAAAGAGACCTAAGGGACAGCTTTTTCACGCAGAGGGTGGTACGTGTATGGAATGAGCTGCCAGAGGAAGTGGTGGAGGCTGGTACAATTGCAACATTTAAAAGGCATCTGGATGGGTATATGAATAGGAAGGATTTGGAGGGTTATGAGCTGGGTGCTGGCAAGTGGGTCTAAATTGGGTTGGGATATCTGGTTGGCATGGACGAGTTAGACCAAAGGGTCTGTTTCCGTGCTGTACATCTCTATGACTCTTTGACTGGTGGCTCCATATTCTAATGTGTAGAATCTTTACACAAGATGGAGGGGAGGGTGTAAATGAGGAAGTTGTGTCTCAATATTTATCAAGCATTCAATTACTGCAGGACAGGATCAATGATATTAAAGATGTTTTCTCAAATGGTATGGAACTTGAAAATAAAAGGAGACAATTACTTTGCTCAGACTGTATTATATACTCCAAGCAGGTAGGGAGAGACAAAAAGATTGATATATATTAGCAAATCTCAAAGAAATGTAAACATAATAAGGTAGTAATAGTAGAATATTCCAATTTCCTAATATTAACTTAAATAGGCAAAGTGTGAAAGGCTTAGAGAGTGGAATTCTTAAAATGTGTCTGGACAGCTCTTTGAATCAGTATGTAGAAAGTCCTGCAGGACAGGGAATAGTGCTCGATCTAATTTTGGGGAACAAAGATGGGTAAGTTGCAGACGTGACAGTGGGTGAAGATTTCAGTGATTGTGACCATAATTCAGTAGTTGCAAGGTAATGACAGATAAGGACAAAGATGGACCAGAAATAAAAATACTGAATGGGAGGTATTAATAAAATAATACAGGATCTGGCCAAAATGAATTGAAAAGACTGGCAGGAGGATGGAAGAACACAGTAAGCCAGGCAGCATCAAGAGGTGCCAAAGTCAACATTCTTCAGGACTGGGTACAGGTGTGGGGGGAGGTGCAGATCAAGGGGGAGGCAAGGTGTTGAAGAGGGGATAGGTAAAAACAGGTAGGGGGTATGACCTGTTTGTCATTGGGAGGAATGAATCCAGTTGGTGGTAGGGAGCAGTGGAAGGGAGGGGCTGGAAAGTGAGTCGAGAGATAGGGAGGGAGGTTATTTGTAATTAGAGAGCTTAATGTTGAGTCCTTTGGGCTGTAGGGTGTCCAGGCGGAAGATAAAGTTTTGTTCCTCCAATAGGAGCTAATGTCTGCTTTGACAATGGAGGAGGCCAAGGATGGTCATGTTGGATAGGGAGTGGGAAAGGGAATTAAAGTGGGTGGTGACTGGGAGGTCCTAGCTGCGATGCTCGGTGAATCATTCCCTAAGTTTACATTCAGTCTCACCGATGTGGAGAAGACCTTCCACTCCTCCGTGCCACCAACTAGATTCATTCTTCCTATTTACCAATCAGGTTGTACCCTCTACTTGTCTCCACCTATCCCTACTTCACCACTCTGCCCCCGCCTCCCCCTTTATCTGCAGCTCCTCCCACACCCACCCCTCAGTCCTGAAGAAGGGTTACAGTTTGTGGGCGGCACGGTGGCACAGTGGTTAGCACTGCTGCCTCACAGCGCCAGAGACCTGGGTCCAATTCCTGCCTCAGGCGACTGACTGTGTGGAGTTTGCACGTTCTCCCCGTGTCTGCGTGGGTTTCCTCCGGGTGCTCCAGTTTCCTCCCACAGTCCTAAGATGTGCAGATCAGGTGAATTGGCCATACTAAATTGCCCGTAGTGTTAGGTAAGGGGTAAATGTAGGGGTATGGGTGGGTTTCGCTTCGGCGGATCGATGTGGACTTGTTGGGCTGAAGGGCCTGTTTTCACACTGTAATGTAATCTAAAATCTAAAGCTAAGACGTCGACTTCTGCACCCCCTGATGCTGCCTGGCTTGCTGGATTCTTCCAGCCTCCTGCTTGTCCACTTTGGATTTCAGCATCTGCAGTTTTTTTGTATCTAACCAAAATGAATTGGGAATAGCCAGTTGAAAAGAAAGGTCCACATCATGGCAATGAGAGACTATTGAAAAGATAATGACAAGAGAGCAGAGTCAACATATTGCCATAAAGGTAAAGGGTGGAAACCAAGAAGTAAAGACAACTCTGGATGTCAAGGGATGTACAGGCTTAAATAAATAAATAAAATGAAGTTTATGATTGATACCAAAGGCTCTAAACATGTACTCTGGGTTAATGCTTTGTTGCTTGTCTACAATATTATCATGGTGATTGTCTTTTGCATTTTGTTTCTTGAACTTTTGTTCCTGGACCACTCTCGCCCTGTAAGATTTTTCTGTTCTTACCTTTTCTTCCACTTTCAGTCAGCCTACTTTTTCAACAGAGCAAACCAAGCACAAATGCACTTTTTTTTAATAACTGAAGAGAAGTTTAGAATGGAAGAATTAACTTTGTTTTTTCTCCCCATGGACACTGTTAGACCTGCTGAGTTTCTTGAGCATGTTCTGTTTGTATTACATATTGCTAGCATTCACAGTATTTTGCTTTTAACTTAATGTTAGGGTGGACATTTATAAAATACTGACATAATCTTAACAGGACACTTGTGTCAAATTCTGGGCACCACAATTTAGTAAAGACATGAAGGCAAGAGATACATTGTTTGAAAGATTCATATGAATGGTTCCATGGTGAAGAATCTAAATTATGAAGATAAACTGGAGAAAATTAGATGTTTTCAACATCATTGGTACTGCCTTTGCAAGATTCTCAAAATCTGGTGCCACAAAAGACAACAATGTCTTCTCCCATGCCCGGTGTGCCCAGCATTGTGGTGCTAATCACTCAGAAGGGCATGTCATTGTATACCTGTCATCAGATTCTTCCTGTTAAAAACATGAGATATGGAGAGCCAAACTTTGAGACATTGAGTTTGATTTTTTTTGTTGTAATTATTATCTTTATGTTAACTGCAATTCAAATATTGCCACTTACTAAAATGCTGACCTTCATCCACAGGGTCTAACTTTTATGATATTCAACCTCACAGCTCATTTCCAAATATTTTCATGACAGCTAACAGAAAATGCTAAGTTTCTGAGAAGTTTCAAGCATGTACCAACCAAAACCAATAACAAACATAATGGAAAATCACAAACAGCACTGAATGAATAATAGATATTGTGACAGAAAACAATTCAGATATCTATTTCCTTTTCAAGAACGTCATCTCCAAAATTTTTAGAATTAATATTTGACAGCTACTAGATAAGGAACATAACTCACAGATTCTCTCTAACATTTGCCTGATCAAGGACAAAGGAGGGAATATATGTGGGTATGATCCTGAATGAGTACTTCGCTTTGGTATTTACCGAGGGGAAAGACATGGATGATGTTAAGTTTAGAGAGGGTTTGTTGATACTCTAAGACATGGATATTAAGGAGGAAGAGTTTTTGGGTGTTTTGAACAATATTGAGGTAGCTAAGTCCCTAGGATCTATCCCAATATACCTATTCCTGAAGAAGGGCTAATGCCCGAAACGTCGAATCTCCTGTTCCCTAGATGCTGCCTGACCTGCTGCGCTTTTCCAGCAACACATTTCCATCTCTATCCCAATATACTAAAGGGGGCAAGGAAAGAGAGTGCAGAGGCCTTGACAGATACCTTTGTATCCTCTTTAGCCACAGGCGAGGTTCCAGATGACTGGAGAAGAAGGGCAACATGGATAATCAAATAAATTTTAGGCTGGTGAGCCTTACACCAGAGGTAGGAAAATAATTAAAGAAAATTCTTGGGGACAGGATTTATGTGCATTTGGAGAACAATGGACTTATTATGGATAGTCAACATGGCTTCATGCAAGGGATGTCTTGTCTCACACACTTGATTCTGTTTTTTAAGGAAGTGATGAAGATGATTGATGAGGGTAAGGCAGTGGCTATTGTCTGCTAAAGCATTTGACAAGATCCCTTATGGTAGGCTGGTTTAGAAGATCAAATTGCTTGGAATCCATGATGAGTTGGATACAAAATTGGCTTGGCCATTGAATACAGAAGATGTGGAGAGGTGTTTGGCTGCCTAGAGGTGTGGGGGTAGTGGATATTGAGGAAGGATATAAAAGGATGCAGCAGAACATGGATCAGTTGGAAAGTTGGGCAGAGAGATAGCAGGTGGAGTTTAATCCATACAGGTATGAGTTGATCCGTTTTGTAATCTGGAAAGTAAACTGTATAATGGCTGGAACCTTAAGAGCATTGATATACAGAAAGATCTTGGGGTTCAAGTCTCATCCTCCCTGAAAATAGCAACACAAATGGATAAGGTGGTAAAGAAAGAAGATGGCATGCTTACTTTCATGGTTAGGTCATTGAGTATAAAAGTTGGCAAGTCATGTTGCAACTGTATGAGAATTTAGTCAGGCTACATTTGGAGTACTGTATACAGCTCTGGTTGCCACTTTATACGAAGAATGCAGAGAGATTGATGGGAGTACAAAAAAGGTTTACCAGGATGCTGCCTGGAATGGAATGTATTAGTTCTAAGAAGAGATTGGACAAGCTTGGATTTTTTTTCACTACAGCCTCAGAGGCTGAGGGACGGCCAGATAGATGTATATAAAAATTATGAAGGGTGGATCATCAGACTTTTTCCTAGGATAGAAATGTCAAATTCTAGGGGGCATAGGTTTAAAATTTTAAAAGAGATGTACAAAGAAAGTTTCTTACACAGATGGTAGAAGGTACTTGGAATGCACTGCCAGGGGAGGTAGTAGAAGCAGATAATATATTCACAACGTTTGAGAGGTATTGAGACAGACACATGATCAGGCAGAGAATGCAGGGAATAAAATTTCCAGCATCACAGTTCTTTCAGATTTTTTTTTAGAGAATAGAGGGACATAGACCATGTGAAGGCAAATGTAATTAGTTTAGAATAGCATTGTTGTGGGACAAAGGGCCTTTTCTTGTGCTGTACTGCTCCAAATTCTATATGCTGTATCCTGGTAAGAGAAATGTTTCTTTTTGAATTCATTCTTGGATGTTAACATTGTTTAAGAGCCTAAAGTTGGTTGCCCATTCTTAAATTCCCTTGAGTAGATGGTGGCAAGCCAAGAGAGACTTGTTCAGGCCATTTCATAGCACAGTTAACAATCAACCACAGAAGCTTGTGGCTTGGAATCTCTAGCAGACCAAATTAGAAAAGACCAGTTGACTTCTTCACATGAAAGGTATTAATGAATCTGGTGGATTTTTACAACATTCCAGTCTTTTTTATGTTCATTATTAAGGATAACTAGTAAATGATCGCCAGTCATTGGTTCATTCAATTAAATTCCACCAGCTTTTAAGCTGAAATTTGAATTCACATTTCAATGCATCAGTCCGAGTCTCTGGATTGCCAGTCCAGTAGCATTATCGCTATTCCCTTTCTCACATAAACTTGGGAGTCAGTTAGCAAAGTGGGCTGGACAACTGTTTTGCATTGCAGACTGATGCCATTGGTGACATTCATTTCCTGTACCAGCTAATATCACCATGAAGGCCAGGCCTACTCAACCTTGGCCCTCACCTGAGGCATGGTGACCCTCAGATTAACCTCATAACCAATCATCTCTCTCTAATGAGAGAGCAACCTACTGACCTTGGATAATATTGCAACTTCCACTTTTCTTTTCATGCTACTATCTTCCTGACAAACTATAACTAGCAATACACAAAAAAACACAATGAGATTGAAAGTGCATATTTTCAGACATATAAAGATAGCCAGGCAAGATGATATAAGGTCAAGACTGTGAAGGGAATGTATTGGATAGTAATCAGAAGGTCATGCAAAATTCATGTCTTGGTTTTTTCCTTTACCTCCAACTGTTGAGATGATTAATAATTAAGATTGTGTTCATAATGCTAATTAAGATTGCTAATTGTTTTATATTTGATGTTTGAGAATATCATGAGAAATTATTAGTTTATGAACTGGCGCAAGAAATTTGCAAGAGGTTTGCATAATGAAATGTAGAGGTAGAGTGATACTGTCAGTTATGTGATTGTTACTGCATTTTGTCTGTGATGGCTTGGCCTGCTTTTCATTGTCAGGAGCGATTTTGATGTTCCCATACTCTACATTTCTTTACTGTCACTTCTATTCTTGGTGATACTGTTGAGGTGATTTCTGCTCTATTTCAGTCTCTTTTGCTCAGTTTTCTGGATGAACAGTCATCGGACATGGATCCGTCATCTATATGGTGCTGGAGAAGGAAGAGCAGTAGTAGTAGAGGTATCTATAAACTGTCTCCATTGGCATTTGCCTCTGCGAGCAGGTGTATTTCCACTGTTAAAGTGACCTCAGTAGGTCTTAATAGCAGTGTTTGAAGAAGCTGCAATTAACTAGGTTTTTCCACATAGCCTTATTGAGCAAGACCTCCAGACATGTTTTCAAATCAACCAGTTCAGAGATGTTATAACAACTCTGGAATGGGTGGGATTTGAACCGGGGAGTCCTTGCTCAGAGATAGAGACATTACCACTGCTCTACAAGGGATCCCTCTGGGCATGTTCTATTTTTGAAGATGCAATTGACTGCACCCTTGCAGAGCTTTGATTCCCTGCTTGAATTTCAGGTTCATGAATTGGGAAATATCCCAATTGCTCCACCCAAGATAACTGAGTGTATAATCTATGTTGATACATACACCAGACTGAGGGAGTGCAGAACTCCTTCCATTCTGCCACAGTGATGACAGTATAGCCACTGCACCAAACTGACACTTGTTAGTGAAAATATTTGAGACAATATATTTGAATAATGATTTAATAATACATAAAGCTTATGCTTTCTTTTTTTGAATTAATTCTCTCTCCTGCTTAATCTGTGTTTAATTTATCTCTAAACTGAAAAGAAAACCTAGAGAATATTCAACATGGATTTCTCTAAGTCCATTCACGTAACATAGTTTATACAGGATACCCACAAAATGACTTGTCATTTTACTACAAGCAATTAAGCATGTGGAGACAATATTTTGATATTGGAAAGGTGGTTTGAACAGATGTTGTTCTCTGGAGAATTGGAAGATCAATCTAATTGAAAAATGTCACCTTTGGTTTGGTATTGTTCAGTTTTTACATTCTATTTTATTAACATTTGAGAAGCAATGGGTACAGAATAAACTGTTATTTTATTTTTTTATGTTGAACTTACACAGTGAGTGCTCAAAGCAATCTTCAGCTGAGTTACACTCAAAAAGAAATACTGCCCACCAAATCTATTAATGCACAGTCAGAGTAATGTCAACTGATGAAGAGTGTCCAACTGCACAGTATGGTAGCCACTTTGACAGGTCTGGCATTGCTGAGCACACTAATTGTCAGATAGCCATGGGAATCTCATGGTTTATAGTGAACAAAAGCTTAATGCACAGTCCTCCAAGTAGACCCATTATTATATAATGAAGTCATTTTAGAAAATGGCTATGACTTGCGGTTTTGCTGATTCTTAGTGTTGCATAATGATCCATTGTAACATTTTGTTAATTCTCAAAAGCAGATAATGCTACAGACCAGTGTTGATTCTGCTCAATGTAAAAATTGTCATATCATAATTGTGAGCTGGGATTTATTGATAAGTGTTTTAAGAGAAACATGTTAAAATTTAAAAATGTTTAAGGAGAGAAAAAAATCAAGGAGGGGTAGGCCATTCCATCCACTCCACCATTTAACAAAATCATAGTTAATTTAACTGTTGCCCTAATTCCATTTTCCTGCTTATCCACCATAAGTACTGACTCTCTAAAAGCTGCCTCGAGTATAACCATGCCCCCCCCCCCACTATTAAATGAAGTTGTGAATTTTAAAGATCAAAAATAGAGTAAGAGAAGAAATTACCCCTTACCTCCATCTTAAATGCAAGACACATATTTTAAAACTGCGTTCCTTAGACCTGGATTGCCCCATGTGAGGGAAAGTTTTCTCAGCATCTGGCCTGTCGTGTCACATCAGAATCATAGACATTTCAGTAAGATCAGCTATCAGTCTTCTCAACTTTAATGTGAACACGTCCAACGTCACTTAACATTTCCTTATTAGACAACCCATTCGCCCAGGAAACACTGAGCGGCTAGGGGTACTTTAGATACCTAAGGTGTTTGAGGCTGCTACAATATGCAGGTTAGGGTTAGGGTTAGGGTTAGGGTTAGGGTTAGGGTTAGGGTTAGGGTTAGGGTTAGGGTTTTTAGGCTGCTACAATATGTAGGTTTGCCAGGTATTATGTATCCACCAGACCATCAGGCCATAAGCTCATTGTTCCTAGAAATCAGCTATCTAATGACATGGGAGTTTAGGATTTAGTGTCAGATACTGAGTTTGCATGTGCAATCAGGTAAATTGATTGGTTTATTACATTAAAATATAAAGAATAATAATTAACTAATTAATCATGACTCAAGCCAAATATTATTGTTCTGCTTCATATAAACATTAATCTATGCTTTGTGATTTTGAGAGACCATAATCCCAATTAACATTTGGAATGAGAAGACACACCACATGGATTGAAGCATTTTTTTTTGAAAGGTGAATACCTGTGCATTTGTGAATGCTTCACTTATTTGCATCCCTTACATTAAATCACACTTAAGGACTGCTTGAACTGCTGGATTATACGTTCTAGTCATTAGAAATAGTGGAGTATGTTTTCATCAAGCCCAGTGTTTATCTTTTATTCTCCTTTCTTCATCAACTCTGACATGGAGCAGGTATGAACATTCCTTGTTTCAGAATTCACAATTCAGTTCTGAAAATTTTACTTGAAGCTGACAGAAAATATTGAGGTTCCGATAAGTTCCAAGCATGCCCCAACCAAAAACAAATAATGAGCATAATGGAAAACAACAAACAATATTGAATGATAAATGGCTATTGCAACAGAACAAAATTTCACTTTCAAAGTGTTTGGAATGGACATTTGACAAGAAATAATGTGAGGACAAGATTCCTCCTCCACTTTCATCTTGTTATCAATGTTGAGTCCCAATAGCTAGAGCAATGAAGTGCTCATTCTTGTGCTGCAGGTACTGAGTATAGACCTGCCATGAGAAGTGACTTGCAAACATGTCCTTGGAGACACCCATGCTAAGACCAGTTTGATATTGATAATGTTGGTGGATTCCTCTTCCTTTGATTGAGTGCTTCTTAAAATATTCCCAATGTTCCTTTGCCTGTCTCTGCAGCTTAACCAAGTTACAAATGGCTGAGGAGATGAGCTTGTCTCATCTTGTAGCTGAGCAGTTTTTTAGTCTCTGAAATCCTCACTAGACTGTGCTCGCTAGTCTACTCTAGAAAGAGCACACATACCAAGGTGAAAGTCTTTGGCTATATTGTGTGGAGTTTATTAGTTCCTGCTAGAACCTGCTTGAGAAAAGCCTGCTAGAGGATGCATATGAGGTTGTGCAGATGAAATGTAAGTTAGTACTGGTAGTAATGGAAGAGCAGAGATCTTGCTATTCTCTGGCTGAATCTATGGCTTTTGCTTCAAGCCCCACCAACCCCATTCCTTGCTAGTCATGGACATCTCAGCTCTGTTATGTGCCATTCTTCTCATAGAGTGGGGTAAAGAGTGACGGGACGAACCAGGTGGTTGGTTCAGATTCAGTACGATGGAAATGGGTGGGAGCGCAATGAGTGCTGATGGCTGAGCAGGAGAGCTGGTGAAGTGTCCCTAATGATTGAATAAAAAAGCAAAAGAGGTCAGAAAGAATTAGTCTTGGAGGATGAAGTGGGTGAAAACCATTAAGTGGACTGTATTCATGTTACATTGTATGTCAAGGCTTTCTTGGTCTGATGCTACATCCTCCTGGCAGTCTGCAAGGAAAAGAACTGTCCCTCCTCTCTGCCACCCTGTGGACCAATGAATCAAAGTCCCCGTCATGAAGTGGAGAGCAAACCTGACTATCTCTGGTGCCATGGTCTTCCGTATTGAGACTCAAGTACTGCAATGTGAGCAGGGGCTCCTGGTTTGCAACTTTTGAAATGGTGTGTAGGTGGCCTGTCAATATGGTGCCAGAGGTAGATGCACTGGAAGTTCTCATCATCAGTGAGCACTTTCATCTTTCTGGCCACTTAATTCCCTGACAATTATGCACAAGAGCCCGGTTTCACAATAAAAGAGGTGAAAAGCATAAGATTATGTGAGAAAAATCTCTCTGACTTGGCAATCCGAACACCATATAATTCAAAGACACGGGTGTTGGACTGGGGTGTACAAAGTTAAAAATCACACAACACCAGGTTATAGTCCAACAGATTTAATTGGAAGCTCACTAGCTTTCGGACTGCCGCTCCTTCATCAGGTGCTTGTGATGACCGTGATGAAGGAGCAGCACTCCGAAAGCTAGTGAGCTTCCAATTAAACCTGTTGGACTATAACCTGGTGTTGTGTGATTTTTAACCATATAATTCATTTGCAATCACACCTTAACTAAAGGTAGGAAAATGGTACCCAAATGCTTTTGACCATAGATTTGGTTTTCATTGATATTTTTATTTATAAAGTTATTCTTCATCACAAGCAATATCATGACAAATTCCATATTCATTATTTTTAAGATGAAGAATTAGTAACCAGACTGTGTTCATTAACTATATCTGGAATTTCTTGTTCTTTTTTTTTGCATTATCCACTTATTGAAAAACATTTGGCAGAACTTAATGGTTCACCTACAACAAAATGTATAGAGAACTGACTTGTGATACAAGCTTAAATTAATCTCTGCTTGAGATAAAGGAATAGAACTATTTATTTCCTTAATTGATAACTGTTGCAAATTCAGATGCCAGGTGAAACAGCTTTTTAAATCAGCTTTGCCTTACTCTTAATTAAATTGACACAATTAACGAAGATCTCATCCAGACAAATAAAAAAATCTGAGGCTTCACATGATTGATGATTGGAAAACTCTCGGGCTACAGTCAAAAAGTTACTGGCAAAAGATGTGCAATGAGCCCACATGAGAAATATGCAGAATTGTTGCTTAAATAAGCAACGGGAGGAACACTATTGGTATACTATATCTAACAGAGTAGCGACATCTTGTGATTTCTCTCATGACAGCCTGTCTGTTTTACATTTAATTATATGTTTGATATTTATGCATTCTCAGTTTTTTCTTTAAAAATCTTCAGGAATCTCAAATAGACTTGTGGTGTGTATTCTGTGAAAGGCATAAATGTTGAGGAGATAAATTGTCTGCCATTTGAGATCATGTAGGTTTATTTGGTTAACCCTCAATGTTTCTTGAGATTATGATGTACCATTTCTCTTCTCATTTCTCTTCTCAGCACCCGGCTATTGTTAATGATGCTATTATTTGGGTGGATACATCAGCCATGTGTCAGTGTATCAATATCGTTCTGACTGACACGTTTTTTTGGTTTTGAACGCTGAACTGGATGTCTGGGGGAAAAAAAAGTGGAAAGGATGATAAATTTCCTGTGGGTATAAAGATCCAACAGTCATCCAGAAATAAATTCAGAAGGTAGTGGGAGCATACACTTATTCATTAATTTTGATTTGAAAGGTTTATTTTGTGGTGGATTTTATTTTTGCCAAGAGGCAAACTGGCCAACAATAAATGGCCATTGATAGACGGAAAGTGAAATGTTGTAATGGCGAATTGGGGTTATAGTCTTTGGTCTCAAACTCAGATAAATTCTTCTTGGAAAGCCCATCCATAAAAAGTCTGTCTTGTTTGCTTCCTCCTTCTATAGGTCATATTCCTCAGCTGTTCATTGAGCTGTGGCTAGGGTGTTCCATTATGATGTCAAGGGTTGTGTAGCATGCAGTAAATCACTGCAAGTCATGACACCCTTTTATTGAGTACTCGAGGTCTCTTCAGGAAGGTTCAGTAGACACTGAAAGCTTTGTTTCAGCACACTAATTGCCAAACACATTTTTCAAGGCAACATGGCATTCATGGTGTACAACTTACTCATGTCTGAATGAGTGCATACAGGGGTTTTCAGCTTTTTTATTAATGGATTGCTTTTGTCCATCATGAGCCCCTTAGTTTGGTTTTGCTTCTCAACAGCAGCTATTACAGCTCAATTCCACAGAAGGAAGGAATCACAACTGCTGATAGAACCTGCTTGATTCACTGCCTACAATCACTCATCCACTGAGTGTTTAGATGTTGGAAGCTCTTTCTGTTCTGGAACATGGTAGTGCCTGAAAAATCAAAGGCATGCTGCACATGGGAGAGCCTCAATTTAGGCAAAATCAAATATTCAGTCCAATTATCTCTCAATGAAAAATGAGAATGAAATATGGTTAGCTTACAATTAACAGAGTGACTTTGGTATCTACCATAAACTTCCCTCTTTACCTGATCAAGTCCTGCACATTTCTTGGCATCCAGATTTCTCTGGACTTATCGGTCCTACCATTAACCTATACAGAAATGTGTTAACCCTGCACTCTCAATACCACTATTTAAATGACTCCCAATACTCCAATATAAATTTCCCTCTAAATAGCTGCTTCCAGTCTACTTTGGTCAATCCATCTTATTTCCGATCTATCTTTGTCCTTATCCATAATTATCTCAAATCTTACTGATGTGCTCGCTATCATTGAAATACTCCCTCATTGTCACAATTATTTTTCGCAGCTTCATTCCCGAAAATAAATTCTGGCACCATGCCCTCTCTTATAGGATTTTCAAAGTAGTAACTTAAAGAGTATCCAGGAAAGCATTTTTTAAGAATCCCTTCCTCTCTAACGTTTTCACACCTTGTTTGTCTCAGTTAATATTGTAGAGATTGAAATCCTCACTGAATATTACCCTGTTATTTTTACACTTCTGAGATTTTCCTTGATGTCTGTTTTCCAAAAGCTCTCTGACTGCTTAGGATTCTATAACACACTTGCAGCAATGTGATTATCCTTTTTCATTCTTACAACCTGTTCTCATTTGAGGAACCTTTCAAGATATCATCCATCCTTATTTCACTCTGGACTTCATAAATATAAGAGCATAGAAGGATTAGAAGAAGTTGAACTGTTTCCCTCCAAGTTAATGGGACCAAGGCCAATCTAGTTCCTCATCCATTATCCTGGTAGGCACATGAGCTCACATTACTTGAGCCATTAACTAATCAGTTTAGATCAGTTCACCAAGATAGGCTCAGGTATAAACTTTAAAACTACTTTTAATAATCATCTCCCCATGCTGGTTATTCCTATGTATTCACTCACACAAGGTCACAAAACATCACAAGGAGCATTTAGAATGGGTTAACTTGTTGTGCCATTTTGTCTTTGCTTTCCTCCCATCATACTGATACAAGAATGTCCAGAATATACATTTTTCTTTTACTAAAGTTTGCATGCACCAGAATAATAATGCCAGTCATGTAAGTTAGTGAGGTTAAGGAGTCTATGATAGGCAAATGACAGTGCATATATAAAAAAGGCAGAAATCTGATACTTGAATTGCTGGTCTACTGACCCTTAATAATGTTACAAAACAATGATATTTATTAAAAATGTTAATGTTCCAAACCACTTTGAAATGGGAAAATAATGAAATGGATAAAAAGGTTTTGGACTCTGACCAAAGTTTGGTATTTGTGTAGGCACTGCATTGCTTTTTAGAAAAATCCTTGATGGGATGTTGATGGCACTGGTAAGGCCAGTGTTTGTCGCCTCTCCTTACCTGTTCTTCATTGGAGCATTCACAAGTCAACCAGAGGTCACATCAGACCAGATAGCAGAATTCCTTCACTCAACAGCCCTGGAGTCTAATATTTCATTTGGTCCCAATACTATTCTGGAAACAGACAAAGTCAGAAAAGTTAAGGAAGGGAAACCCATGATCGCAAACCTAATATTTTGTAAAATTTACTGTAGATGCTACACCTCTGTATAGGTTTTCAGTTAAATCAGAAATCAAGGAGGGAGGTATCATTCACAATTGTAAATTTGATGTACAGTACAAAAGTGCAGATCATATTGATGCCACGTTAGCCCATCCAAGATATCAGCACAAATAGGAGTAATATCAGTAATCTTCCTGGTGTCTATGACCTACTGGATCATCTGATCTCCTATTGGCCATCCCTTCGAACATACCTTTTTGTTCAACTTCAAGGTATGTCTTCAAACATGAAGTCCTATGTTTGGTGGGATCTTACAGCCTGTTTGTTTAAGCAAACTTTTAAACACCTCTTCTAATATCTCCTTAATTGCCACAATTCAATCAAGACCTAAATTTAAGATTCTGTACAGATACCTGCTATTAAAGGTGTGGTTACTTTTCTCCTAACCTTTAAAAAATTTCACATGAAACCTTAAAGGTTTTAAGCACATTTTCCACCTGGGTTATGATACATTAAGTGTTGCAGATACATGGCAAACTCAAGATGGCATAGAATACCCTGTTTGTGGGTTAATGGAATTTAATTTAGCTTTCATGCCTTTCACAATCAGATCATCATGTGACTCCTACACTATGCAATTCCAATGTGTACTGACAAATTATCACTATGACCTGAGGCAGAAATTACGTTGACATGCACGCTTTGATTACATAAATGTACATGTATGAAAGATAAGGGGAACAGTGAGCTATGTGCAGTTAGGAATCTATATTTGTTAGCACAGATCTGAAATGAAAAAATGATATTTGAATCAAATACCTTTTCAATGGTGCAATCTCCATGAATTTCTATATAGAAATACATGTATATCTGCACCCACACAAGCCAGTGTTAATCTGTACAAAATGATCAAGGATATGTGATAAATCGATGGAAAATAACAGCCAAGGTTATATGACAATTATTGAAAATGAAGGAGACATTATATAAGACTGTAGACAGGACCTATGTCCCACAAAATAATGAGAAAATAAGGAAAAGGAGTGTATTTAACTGTCCAAAATGATATTAGGAGAAGGAGGTAAACAATAAGCCTATTTAAAAATGTTTAAGTCTAGTGTTTAAAAGGCAAATAAGAAATAAGATGGTAATGCTTTAAAAACATTAATTGGATATGAAGTTGGCATAACAAGTTAAATAGAAGCATTGATTGCATTAAGAATACAACAAGTACTATGAGTAAACAGTAGTGCTATTACTTATAGTGGATGTGACAATCAACCAAAGCATAGACATATATTCTCAGTGGGATAACTATCAGAACCAATTTGGATAGAAGTTAAAACTGCAAGGGTAAGAACTTAACAGAGAAAATTGCAGTAACTTTCATGGGAAAGGAATCAAATTGAAATGGAGTTGTTCAAGGAGATTGAGAGGGGCTTCTCAGAAGAGTAACAATGTTACCCATAGTTGATTTTAATTGTCCTGAATTAAAGAAGATAGAATGCAAATTACTTTCCAATGGAGGAAAATTCATGATGCTTATGGGAAACAAATCCTGACTCAGTAACTAAATATTGTGAGAAGGGCAGAGGCCATACAGGATCAAATATTTACCCATGAATTAAGAAGGTCTGCACTTACAGGTTAGTGAAAACATCCATCAGCAAACACCTTGATGTCACTTACAGATGATTGAAAGAGTGACAACAAAATGAAAATTATAAATTGCCTAAGTGTAGATTTTACTGCCAGCAAATGCTTCTTAGGAAAATAATACATATTATCTGTGATAGATTTAGAAGGGATTCAGTGAAAAATTATAAGAGGTAAATTCCTCATTTAATTTCTATGCCACAACCTCATAGTGTTGAAGTCAACTACTTTGCCATTTGTTTCTATTGTCCTTTCTTGCCAAGGAGACAAAGCTGTGGAAAATCTTAACCTTTTCAATATTCAATTTTGCCAAATTTCAGAAACCTTCTAAATATTAAAAAGAGTAACCAGGAACAATTTGTAAGGTGTTGGGGTGACTCTAGTTGCAGCAGGAAGGTAGAATTGATAGCCTCAGCTATGCTGTCTTTTAAGAACCCTGTCTGACTCCATTGGATTCAAGGACGTTGGAAATGAACAATGAATCAGGTAGGCAACAGGTAGTCAATCTGATTGTATGCCTATCTTTTTCCAGTTGTAGTTGGAAACTACCCTACAGATAAGGGTGAGTCTCCCTTGAAATATTTTCTATGTTTCAAGACCTCCAACAATAATTTACTCAGAATTATCTTGTAAAAACTGAGAAGCCATAGATCAAATATCTTCAGATTGCTTTACGTCCTCATCTACAATACTTTGCTGGGAATTTTAGCTGAAATTCAATTAAACATCTGGTTTCAGTTTATGCCCATTCTCGGCAACATGAAGCTTCTGAGGGTCTCAGGAATGTGTCAATGACCCATTTACTACCTGTCAGAAATAGGCTGCTAACTCCAAATGCTTTCTGTGGTTAAACTAACTGAACTATAACTGCCCAACCAACCAGTTTCAATTGCAAACAAGATTTAAAAATTCCATCTCAGTCTTGACTAAGGTGTCGTCTTGTAATGGCATGGCTAATTCGTGCAGGAACAAGAATGCGAAAACTGTATAACACCACTTTGAAAGAAGCACAACTATCTCAGATATTTGTAGTTTCTGGACTCTCGAGTCTGGGTTGAGAAGCTGAAGTCTGAACTGCAGATATTACACCACATCAGTAAGGTGAAGGTTGCTTGAACACTTTGCCGGAGAGGAAAATCACACCCGTCAGACTGGGTGTTCAAAATTGGCCTGTGATCAAGGTCAGGAGGGTTTGATTTCAAGTAAGGCAGGAATGAGGACCCAGAGGATTATAAGTGAGGAACCACAGCCCCTAAACTGTCCAACATTTATGTAGTTATTGCAAGCTGTGAAAATGGCAGTGGGAATTGCAAGGAGGATGAGGAAATAGACCATGGCACTGTGTGCAGGGAGACATTCAAGCCGGAAGAGGAAAGAAGTATACAGTAGTGGTCAGAGACAACAGTATAATTAGAGATATAGATCCTGTTCTCTGAGCAACAGTGCTGCACACTGTGTTTCCTGTCTAGTGCCAGCATAAAGAACATCTCCTTGGGCTTGAAGAAGAACTTGGAGAGAGAGTGGAGGTCTTTAGCAGTCGCCATTCTGGTATCATGAAAGAAGGTTTTTCTGAAAGATTTTGAACAGCTTAGAAAGCAAAATCTCCAAGGTTATAATCTCTGGATTACTAGCGGAGGCAGTGGCAAACTGGCATGGAATAAATAAAGTAAGAGTGAAATACGTGGCTCAAGGATTGGTGTTCGTGAAATGGTGTTCAGTTCATTGGGTACTGGCACCAATAATGAGTAAAAGGGAATCATTCAGGTTTGGTTGGCTTTACTTGAGCTATGCTGAGACCAAATTCCTGGTGAATTGAATAATCAGGGCAGTAGAGAGGGCTTTAAATTATTTAGACAAGAGTTTGGGAGAGGTGAAATGTGGACTTACAAAGCAAGCATACATAGGAGCATCACAGGGCAGCTGTTTGGATGACAATATCCCAAGTAGGACAAGAAGGATCAACACATACTAACATAGATGAATTTAGTATTCAGAACAAAATAAATGAAAAAACAGCACAAATAGAGATTAATGGGTATGATGTTATAGCCATTACTGAGACTAGTCACATGGAGATCAAATCTGGGATCTAAATATTCAGGGGTATGCGACTTTCCAAAAGGACTGGCAGGAAGGAAAGAGTGGGGGTTTAGCATTGTTGGTATGGGATGAAATAACTATAATAGAAATAAATGATCTTGGATTGGAAGACGTAGAATCCGTGTGGTGGAGGTAAGACATACAAATGGAAATAAGGTATTGGTAAGAGTTTCTGTCATCCCCCTAATAGTAGCTTATGGTGCGACATAGAGTAAATCACGACATAAAAAGGGCATGTAACAAAGGCAGTGCGTTGATCATGGGTGACAGTAACAGGCATGAGGATAATTGGCTGTGTGGTTGTGTAGTAACCAGGCACAGGTGGCTTAAGGGTTTAAGGGAAAATAGGTATTGTGACATGTTATAGAACCATGCGGTTACATGGGCAGGGGATCAGTAAAGCCTCGAGGAGAAAGTAAGGACTGCAGATGCTGGAGATCAGAGCTGAACATGTGTTGCTGGAAAAGCGCAGCAGGTCAGGCAGCATCCAAGGAGCAGGAGATTTGACGTTTCGGGCATGAGCCCTTCTTCAGGAATTCCTGAAGGGCTCATGCCCAAAATGTCGATTCTCCTGCTCCTTGGATGCTGCCTGACCTGCTGCGCTTTTCCAGCAACACATTTTCAGCTCAGATAAGTAAAGCCTGGCTTGAAGTGCAAGGTAAAAGAGGAGGAGAAGGATAAATGATGCATGGATGAGGGTTGGGGACTATGGGAAATGTAAGGAAGTTTGAGGAGTGATTGCTTGAGGGGCTATCTTTTTTTTATTATAACTGGAGCAAAGTCTGGTACCAAATACGAGCTTTTGCAAAAGCCAGTCACTACAACTAGCAACTACCTTTGATCTCTTCTCCAGATCAACTGGCCCAACAGCTATCTTTGTGGGGTTTTATTCTCCAAGAGTTCTTCCAATTTCTGCTGCCTGTTTTGAAGTTGCAGATGAAGATTCAGGCATTTATTGCGAGATTGAGTCAGTCAATCTTAATTCTCAAAGCTTGAACTTTTGAAACAGTTAGAGTCACCCACATAGTTTAGGCATCAAGACATTTAATATTTGAATTTATATATCATTGTGGTGATTCCTAACTTAAGAGGAAGTCCAGTTGCAATCTAAAAGAGAATCAATAGATTGATTGCAGCAATGCATTCTTCAAACTCTTTGCAATACTTCCAATTCCAGCATTCTTTTTAGATTTACTATCTTGTAAAATGGCATGATCTTGATCACTCCAGTTACTAAACATATTGAAACATTCTGTATAAAACAGTTGATAATCGTTATTTTATTGAGAATCTAATAATGGTCATGACTCATTCCATTGGTTCTCTTTTTAAGTTCTTGGGGAAAGTTAAAGAACAAAGTCCCAACTCCAAGAACAGTAAATTTAATGAGATAACTATATTAATAACATTGTATTATTAGAAAGAAATAATTGGCCTTACCTTTGCCTCCTTGCAACACTTTCCAGCTTCACAGATCCTGAAAATGATCTTATTATAGCTCATATATTGCAACTAATGGCATAGTGTACCAAAGATGATAAAATAACATGAGCACAATCGGGAAATTATATTCGCATTGTTGAGTTTTAGTTAAAACAATTATCATTGAAATATTGATTGAGTGAAGATAAAGTCAACCTGAAACAATAATTCTCACAATATACAATTCTCAGTATAGCAATGTGAACTTGTGCCACTGTTGGGTGGTCACTTTAGTAGGATAAGTCAAACTTCTAATTAGATTTAACAAAGTATTCAGAAATGTCAATATAAATAAGATAGATCAAAAGCAAAAATATTGGATTGGATTCTTTATTGTTAATAACTAGCTAATGAAATCACTAACCCTCACTGTTGCTGGATTAAGATGGACAACAACTTCTGGGTTTTGCAAACATGCAGTTAAATGTGAAAACTCTTGACAGTAGTCTGATTTAACTTGCCCTACCACTGTGATGCAATAATAGAACTTAATCGATTAACTTATCTTTTAAGTACTTGCGATACCATGAAGTCTGGAATTACCCAGTGAGTACATGAGAAAAAGTTAGAGTTGGTGTATTTAGGAGTAAATGAACCTTTAACAATGTGATATCAAACCATCTCTCTATGCCTAAAATTTTAACTTAGCAAGTGCAGCTTTTCTTTTCTTCAGAACTAAATTTATATTGGCCATTTATATTATAAATATATGTCTTTATCTCTTAATCCTATATCTACTTCACTCTATTTATTCCAATTTCTGCATACAATTAGTATACAAGCTATCATTCCTACCTTTAGATGCTGTGGGATGAAATTTAATACCCAGAAGATCAGATGTACAAGTTTAAATCTCACAAACTCAACTCAAACCAATCCATCCACTCGTAACTTTAATGCAAATAGGATGGGTAGGATTGATAGATATGGTGCAATGACACTGAAAGCTTGTTTTTGATCAATTCAGAGTTGATGGGGTGGAAAGGGCATCTTCTATGCTGTAGACCTCTATGACTCAATGAAAGCCTCAAACATTTAACATTCCTTATTGGTTTAAATCTAGTTGGCTGTTTTAATCACTGATTATAAAGCAAGGATCATTGTGTTGCAATGTTGATTGAGTATGGGTGAGTTAGGTACAGTTTGAATACAATGGTTAAAACTTATTTTAAAATAATCAAAACACAGAAAATGTTTCTTACTGTGAAGTAATTTCAGCTTGAAAACTTTAAAGTTCTAGGCATCTTCAATTGTAATTGAGTTATCTTGTAAAGGAAGTTTATAAATGACACACCTTTTAGCTTAACCACAAGGCTCTGTATGAGAAGCTGTTTAAATGAGAACACCAGCTCTGCTTTCTTCCCAATCTGCTTTGCAGCTGTTTACATAATCATTTATTTATGATGGAAGCTGCAGAAGTTAAAGGGCCAAGTTATGAGTATTATTAAAGCATAGCATTCAATTTAGAGAATAGGTGTTCATGTCTAAAACAAGAAGTTGAGACCAAAAATGTTCTCAATGATGTTATCCATTTTTTGGACTGTATGAGTCAACAAGAAAGAGTTTGAATTGGCAGGGGTAACACTGATGGCAAAATGATGCTGATGTAATTTAAAAGGCCTGCTTGCATTCACAAAAAAATACCAGCCCATTTCTTCAGATCATTGCGAAGCTCCCTGGATCCAGCCTATTCACCACCTTACACACCCAACATGTACATCACCCCATTCTCCTCACATGCTCTGAATTTGAACCACCAAAGCTTCTCCCCACTGACCCCCAATATTCATTATACTGCCATAGTATACATTATGATCAGAACTTAACATGCCTAAAATAAAATTTTGGAAACTTTTATCAATCTCATCAATCTGTCAAAATAAACAAACTTGTATAGCAACTTATTTTTTCAAATATTAATTGATATGTCATAATAATTAGATTTTACCTGTTTAGCTGCTTAAAATACTTAGCTGTCTCAGAAGCAAGTCAGTCTCAGAAAACTCAAAATAAATATTCTCACATGACCATGTGTAAACAAACCCTGCTGAGCAAAACTCAGAACATTTGAATTCACCAAAAGCTCTCATATCTGTGAACACCTGAAACAGTTAAATGCATGTCTCAGCTTTGCTTCAATGATTTATCAAGAACTTAGACATCCTTCAGTTTGAAAATAACAAAACAGATGACTGAGTTGCACTTCAAGGTAAATAATTAAAGCAATTATGACACTTCCCATAACCTGCAGTCCATTTCAAACAATATTAGCTTTCGAAAATTACAGAATGGAGATCTTTAATTTCTCCAGTTGATAATCTGATCTGATGTATTCAAAGACATTTTTTGCTTTCACAATATTTTTCTCTCTCTTGATAGCTTGTCACTTGTCAGAAGTAGCAGTTTAACAGCCAGATTATTTATGGGCAGTTACCTTTACAAATCATAGCATTACCAACACTCACCTTAGTAGAAATTGACACAACTTAGGTGATAATTTGTGAGGTGGAAAATACCTTTGGTATTGTCTTTTAGTCGTGAAAATGTAGTTCTCAATACAATCTGTTAAAATATCTTTTAGTTTTATGAATTAAACATTTAAATGTAAGTTAAAACCAAGTTAATAAAATGATAAACAGCACCAAATCAAGCAAAACAGTTTAGTTTTCACTTGTTTACAAGGTCAGAGTTGATTGCAAAAAATAAGTACAGAATCGCTGATGCATTTCTGAACACCTTCTTAGAGCCAGTTTGTTGGTTATTATCTCTATAGAAAGAACTAAAAGATAGCAAAGAACATTTTTTTTGGAATGTAATCAAGATAGAAATACTCCATTTTTGTTGCAGAACCAAAAAGGTTGTCCTGAAGGCACAATCATCAACTTGCATTTCTCTTTCAGACCATTGCAAAGCTTACCATGTTATTGTACAGACTGGGTATGGATCGAAAGGCCATTTTAAGTCATTCAGGTGGTTGCTCACCAAGCAGGTAGTTGTAGTTTATCCTTCATGCAAATTGCATCTCACTGGAAAAAGCCAACAGGAGATTAATTGTTAATCAGCCTGTGAATCCAGCAGAGAAAATACAAACTTTGTTGGTTACTGCATTGAATGCTGTTTGGGATCAAGCTCGGTTTGGATTTCATGAAGGGAAAAAAAAACAGCAAGAAGGTTTGACCATTTTACACCTAACAGAGTTTCTCACAGAACATTGTGGCAGAAAGCAAACTGCAGAGTTGCATGGAAAGGCTCTGAGGAAGGGTCACTCAACCTGAAATGTTAACTCTGATATCTCTCCAAAGATGCTGCCAGACCTGCTGAACTTTTCCCCAGTGTCTGTTTTTGTTTGTGAGCTGAGTTATGGGTTTCTGCTGGCAACAAGAGTAAGGAACTTAAACATCCAAGTCATGAAGCATTAAACTAAAATTTAGAGTAACTTAGCCAAAAAATCAATGGAAGAATCTCCTTAAAATAATATCCCAGATGATAGGTGTGACACTGAGGAGAATTAAACTGAATTCTAAGGGACTGTTACATACTTTTTAGTTAGGATATTAAAGAAAGGAACTACACAGATGAAGGAGCACTGGTAGTAATTTTTCAAGAATTTTTAGATTATGTAAATGTCCCAAAGGGATAGAAAAAATTCTAATGTAACAAAACTCATTTTCAAAAAGTAGAGACAAAAAAACAGGTCACAGAATAGGTCAGATAGCTTAAGACCTGTTTCTGGGAAACTATTGTAGTCTATTCTAAAGGATGTAATAACAGATCTTTTAGAAATAGACAATATAATTGAGAAGAGCATGTTTCTATGAGGTCAAAAGCATGCCTGATAAAGTTAACAGAATTTTAGAGAGCTAACATGCATGATAGATAAAGGGGGACCAGTCAATGTAATATTATTTAGATTTCCCTAAGGTGTTTGAAGTGTACCACTTATTGGGGTTACTTAATAATCTAAGTGTCTGTATATGGATAGAAGATTGGCTAACTAACAAATAAGAATAAGGATAGCATTTTCAGGATGGTAACCATAACTAGTACAGCAAATCTTTTATTCACCTTTGGAACCAAGAGTGCACTGTTTGATCAAATATTCCTGTCGATTATATGGAGCTGTTGATCAATGTAAAAACACGCACTAAGTAATAGAAGCATAGTGGAGGGGGTACACACGTCAGTGTTATACTTTATTTACACATAAATCATTTAAATAATAATGCTAATTTGTTTTAAATAAACTTACCAGTAGAGAGCTGTATACCACAGTCTCTATCACTACTCCCTCCTCCCCACATCACCAGAAAATTTAGCCCATAGAGTTAAAAGTAGGACCTGCACTTCATCTCACCTCTTTAACTTTCCAAATCAAAGATTGAAGAACATGATAGCCTCACCAAACTTTGCAGTCTTTCTAATTGCAAATCATGTTTGCACATTTTAGAATAAATTTTAGGTCAGCAGATCATTATCAAGGCTTATCGTGAGTATTGCATTCACTTCTGACTACAAAGCCTGAAGCAAATGTTCCAAACCCTGGAATGAATGGAGAGATTTGTAATGTATCCTTTGAAATGAAGTTTTATGCTATATGGGAATCATTGAAAAAGTGAATGATTTCTGTTTTGAAGGAAAGTGAAGAATAAATAGCTTGTGGTGATATATCAGCCACAGAATGGAAACTAGATGCTTAATTTAGGACACTTCCAAAATCAACATGGGAGTAAGGCAAGAGGAAACTAATAAATGTCTTACTTTATAGGTTAATCATTTCTGTTGTATTGTCTCAGTAGATAAGTTTATCATAACAAGCACTGATGGAGCACTCAGTGTGAGTCGCTGTCTTCAAAACATGGGGAAGGAAAATGGAACAGGTTTATGATAAAAAAAAATCAGCATGTTCCAGCAATTCAGGTAAATACAAATTTCCCTTCTGATAAATATTCAGGGGAGATGGCTGATGTCTTGATGGCTATGAGGATTCCAATGTCCTGATATTCGTGTTGCTATTCAGAGAGAGGGGTTAAATGTAGATTGAATAGGGGAAGAAAGCATTTGAGCTGTGACATCAGCAGCCAGCTCTTATATTACAGTGGGCGGTTATATTGTGCATTGATGTAGAACTACTCGCCCACTCAACTAGGAAATGCTTTAGTACAGAGAGACCTCAAGTGGTTGATAAACATACAAAAAAAAAGCAAAAACGAGCTTGCGTGACCTACAGCATCAGAAAATGCCCTGTAATTTTGGAGAAAAGCAGCGTGTTATAGAATGCAGTCAACGTTATTTTCTCTCTAATCCAAGGTACTTAGGTGGCAGTAACCCCTAAACCACTCCCCCAGCTCAGTGTTTACACAAACTTGGGATCTTCTGGTTTTTATTCTTCGTGCTACATCAGGAGATAGCTTTGCCTAAAAAAACATTGTGTATTCTTGTTCATTCCTGTTTTGTTTGTTTCCCAACTGTAATTTTTAAAAAATGCTTTGCTCAGGACTCTCTGCCAATGTCGCATAAATTCAAAGCCATTTCTCCGACACCAATCTTTGAGCCAGAAGTTTACCTTTTTGATCTTGTTGACCCTGTGTGGAGATTATGAGCTTTTTAATTTTGTTCAATCTGCAGCTGCTCCAAATCCTCCCTTTCCTCTTTTTACCTATATCGTTGGTTCCTATGTGGACCACAAGAACTGAATATTTCCACTCCCTCCAAATTCCTCTGCAACCCAAATGAAATATCCTGAACCCAGGCACCAGGCAGGAAACACCAGACTTTGGGACTCTCTATCCTGTCTCATAGACCAGTGTCTATTCCCCTGACTACAGTCTCCATGTGCATGAGGGTTCCATTCCTGTGAACACCTCACCCCATTCTCCCTACAGCCCTGCTCTCACCTATGCAGGGAACAAGAATCTCAAATCAATTAGACAAACTCAAGGGCTGAGACTCCATCAGCACTATTTCCTGAATACCTCTACCTGCCTCACTCATAGTTACACACTTCTGTCCCTGCCCGCTGACTGAATTTAAGGTAGTTGAGTTAAGCATGTGACTGCATCCTGAAACACATCATTGAGGTAATAGTCCTCATCCCTGATGTGTCACACTGTTTGAAACTCAGACTCCAATTCATCAACTCTGAGCTAAAGTTCCTTAAGCAACCAACACTTACTACAAATGTTGTCACTATGAACCACAATGGAGTCCACAAGTTCCTATATCATACAGGTACAACACATCACCTGGCCCTGCATCTCTATTTTATTTACTTAGTTATTAATTTGATTATTAAAGATTTTCTACTTGTCTTTTAGTTTGCTACTTTTGAATATTTAGCCTACTTACCTTCTGTCTGAAAGTATTCTATACAACAGTCAAATTAGTAGGACTGATTAGGGATAGTCAACATGGCTTTGTGTGTGGGAAATCATGTCTCACAAACTTGATTTAATTTTTTGAAGAAGTAACAAAGAGAATTGATGAGGGCAGAGCAGTAGATGTGATCTATATGGACTTCAGTGAGGCATTCGGCAAGATTCCCCATGAGAGACTGGTTAGCGAGGTCAGATCTCATGGAATACAGGGAGAACTAGCCATTTGGATACAGAACTGGCTGAAAGGTAGAAGACAGGTGGTGGTGGAGGGTTGTTTTTCAGACTGGAGGCCTATGACCAGTGGAGTGCCACAAGGATCGGTGCTGAGCCTTCTACTTTTCATCATTTATATAAATGATTTGGATGTGAGCATAAGAGGTATAGTTAGTAAGTTTGCAGATGACACCAAAATTGGAGGTGTGGTGGACAGCAAAGAAGGTTACCTCAGATTACAACAGGATCTTGATCAGATGAGTCAATGGGCTGAGAAGTGGCAGATGGAGTTTAATTCAGATAAATGCAAGGTGCTGCATTTTGGGAAAGCAAATCTTAGCAGGACTTATACACTTAATGGTAAGGTCCTAGGGAATGTTGCTGAACAAAGAGACCTTGGAGTGCAAGTTCATAGTTCCTTGAAAATAGAGTCGCAGATGGACAGGATAGTGAAGAAGGCATTTGGTATGTTTGCCTTTATTGATCAGAGTATTGAGTACAGGAGTTGGGAGGTCATGTTGAGGCTGTAAAGGACGTTGGTTAGGCCACTGTTGGAATATTTTATGCAATTCTGGTCTCCTTTCTATTGGAAAGATATTGTGAAACTTGAAAGGGTTCAGAAAAGATTTACAAGGATGTTGCCAGGGTTGGAGGATTTGAGCTATAGGGAGAGACTGAACAGGCTGGGGCTGTTTTCCCTGGAGCGTCGGAGGCTGAGGGGTGACCTTATAGAGGTTTACAAAATAATGGGGTACATGGATAGGATAAATAGACAAAGTCTTTTTCCTGGGGTCGGGGAGTCCAGAACTAGAGGGCATAGGTTTAGGGTGAGAGGGGAAAGATATAAAAGAGACCTAAGGGGCAACATTTTCACACAAAGGGTGGTGCGTGTATGGAATGAGCTGCCAGAGGAAGTGGTGGAGACTGGTACAATTGCAACGTTTAAAAGGCATTTGGATGGATATATGAATAGGAAGGGTTTGGAGGGATATGGGCTGGGTTCTGGCAGGTGGGACTAGATTGGGTTGGGATATCTGGTCGGCATGGATGGGTTGGACCGAAGGGTCTGCATCCGTGCTGTACATCTCTATGACTCTATGACTCTAGTAGCTATTATCAACAAACCTATGGTTTTTCTTTGACGTCACTCTTTCTTTTGTGTTGGGAACCTGTTCCCAGGCTTTAACTTCTCCTGCAAAAAGACATTACAAACTATGAACCAAAAAAGCAAGCAAAAAGCACCTCTAACTCTCTGCACCTAATTCCTGCACTGCCTCTAAATTCCCCAAATTATATATTCACTCCTGTTGGTGTTCCACTCTGTATGTGATCTTTTTTCTGAGAATTCACAGCTTATTTTCCTTTAAATGCATCCTTCCTGAAAGAAATCCATATCCTTATGCCATTATTTTGAAATACTGGCTCCAATACAGTTATTTGCGTACAAGTTTTGCACTTTCAGTCTCAAGACAAAAAGATGCATCTTGAAGTAAATATGACAACAGAGAGTAAAGGAAATAAGAGAAAAAATAAACCAAGAAACTACCATCATTTAGAAGTGTTATGAATTGTATTGATTATGTAATACTGAGTGGCGTTGCTGCATTATTTGAAATCAAGGTTGGTTATTTTGAGGAATTATTTGCAAAGGTAATATTTTAACGGAATATGAAACTGATTATGTGAAAGTTGATTCAGTCCCCTGAATGGTTTGGGTGAGTGGCCTCCAGACTTTGTATTGCTCCACAGTTTCCAAAATGAAAATTAGAAGGTGGGCCATAACAATTAGTGAGGAGAAATATTGAAATAAACCACTCAACACCCAGAGTCCACTTCCAGTGTGAAGAGTTTATTGTTGTTACGGTGATGAGAAGAAAATATGTGGGGATCCAAGATGTTCTTCACTGAACAAATGAAAAAAAGAAACTTTTCTTCATTTGTTTTCAGCCTGCCTTAGCATTTACAAATAATTGCCAATTGACTGAGTTATTAATTGATTACACCTCCAATCAGGTCAATTGTGTGACTGTGTGATCAGCTGATGGACAGTTACAGATCTTGTTACATTCTTTTGATGCTTACCAGACAGCTTTGTCATCTTTCCTTTGTTTTTCATACTGCATCTAGTCAACTACATTCTAATACTGCTGACTTCTCCACCTGTTATTCAATCCTATCTGCTAACAGGCTGGGGGCTGCTCCCTGTTGTCTAAGGCTGTCTGTCCACAGGAATTCAGTTAAATCCCTTAATGTCTGTTGCTTTTGAAGTTCCACTACTTATATATGTATACATATATGTTTATGCATATGGGATTACAAGCACCTAAATGACTAATGTGAGCCAATATTTTCCCCTTCTTGCCCAACTTTGAATTAGCTTGCACTTCACAAATATGTCCTTTATCAAACCTGATTCCATGGAAGTTGTGACTACATTTTTGCTTCTTCTTAATAAGATCCCATAGCGTGATTTTTACGAGACGCTTTATATCATATCTGGTTGCTATGATTACAAAGGCCACAATTCTGACTGTGTAAATGACTGCTTCAGCTAACAATCTACTTTGGCCATTTTTATGTTAACTAAAAACCACAGGCAGCCATTTTATGTTAACTAAGAACCATGGGCAGCCCTAACACTTAAAAGGAAGAGAAGAATAACGATGTCAAAAATGAGGAGAATGTTTATGTCTGGGGAGGATTGTAAAGTGGTTGTTATAAACTTTTAGAATGACAGTAATTTCCTTATTTAAATTTATTCCTCACAATTTTGATTTGATTTTTTGCCCTAACAGAGGTCCAAGTGGGGCTTAGGAGTTAAGATTAGGATTACATTTAGAGTAAAATCTAAAATATTCTTCCTACCTCTCTTTATCTTAGTTTTCTCTTTTAAATTGTTCCTTAAAACTTGCTTCTTTTACCAATCCAAAAGGGAAAAAGCATGAAAATGGGGAGATGGGCACACCATTTGTATTACTTGTATTATGTTGACATATTTTACGATGAGTCGCAGTATGGCTTGTTCATTAGTTTTTCTGGACTTCTCAAAGGATTTTAGTCATTTGCCAAAATATTTCCTTATGTGGCTCACTGTAATATCTTGTTTAAAAATACTGCTCTGAAGCACCTAGAAATAGTTTATTACATTAAATAATTGGCATTCTATAAATATGATTTGTTGGTTACATAGAGGAGACTACAATATGCACCATTTTTTAACTTATTATGTTGAATCCAGTTTACTTAAGTCATTACTTATGTGTTTAGACCTTCAGAAGGGAAGTGCTAGAAGGGTCGGCATTGCATTATCCACATTGCACGCAAGTACTATGAGAAGAGACGGGAGTATTGTGTGATTCAGGAGAAGACAAGGCTGTCAATGGAGGAATGCTCACTTTGGAATGCTGAAAGGTTTAACTGTGAGATCATCATGCTATAGGAGGCAAAAATAACAGAGGATGGTAGTTAACTATAACTGTTAGTAGGGTCAACAGTGATGACAAGAGGAGTACCATTGTGCTTCTGAGGGTGAAGGGTAAGTGAAATAACTGCACAGAGGTCAGTATACTGCCACCAAATTACACTTCATTTGCATGTGCACAATACAATGGGATCTGACCAACTAGTTCAAAGCCAATCCCTCGGCTGAGGAGAACTCCTGAATCTCCTATTTTTTTAAAATTTTATTAAACAAATTACAAAACAGTTTACAAAAAACATTTACAGCTGTACACAAGAGACAGCAATTTTACAAGGGAGAGGAGCAGCAAAGCTAGGCCCCAAACCCTACTATTCAACCATTTTACAGGGAGATGAGGACAAACCTCAAACCCCAGTTCCACATATGACAAGACAGTGACAATGACATTAATCTCCTGTTTATATCTGCCAGCCAGGGCTCCCTGTTTGGTTTAGGTTAACAACCCCAATCAAGGATCTTATTGTTAATGAGATCTACCTGACCCTGGTTCCATTCACAATAGGTTATAACAGAAACATTTGAAATGGGACATATACAGTCAAGGACCCTGTCAAATATGGCAGAGATTTTGATGAAACTAGATGGGAGGGTATCAGTAGAATGAAAAGACAAAGGGATCAGTTCTTTGGGGCAACCAAAAGCTGAAATGATGAGTCAACCAGAGTAGATCTATTTGAACAGCTTAAGAAGGAAGCTGTGGGCCATTGGAGTCTGAGGCTTGGACCCCATCAAAGGAAAATCTCCAGTTTCTGTTTGACATCCATAGCTTGTTAATAGCATTTCATTGAGGGATAAAGAATCTTGCTTTAAAACCTGCTGCTGATGTCTCTGACTTGCGAGCTAACTTGATGCCTATTTTACATTGGATGTTGAAGAACATCTTTGCTACTCTCAGTTGATTAGTGAGGTGATGATTGACAATTCAAATTCTTCAATAAAAGAAAAGGTTGAGAGGAAGTTTATTCTTTTCATGAGGGATTGTTTAAATACAGAACACCTCACCCAAAATCATGCAGCAGTAAAATCCATACTTGGTTTATAGCAGAAATTAATAAGATTAGATTAGATTACATTAGTGTGGAAACAGGCCCTTCCGCCTAACAAGTCCACACCGACCCACCGAAGCGTAACCCACCCATACCCCGACATTTACCCCTTACCTAACACTACGGGCAATTTAGCATGACCAATTCACCTGACCTGCACATCTTTGGACTGTGGGAGGAAACTGGAGCACCCAGAGGAAACCCACGCAGACACGGGGAGAACGTGCAAACTCCACACAGTCAGTCGCCTGAGGCGGGAATTGTACCCGGGTCTCTGGCACTGTGAGGCAGCAATGCTAACCACTGCGCCACCGTGCCGCCCACTAAATGATTGAAAATAAAATAAAAGTAAAAGAAAAGGTGGAAGGAAACAAAATCAGTTAAAATAAGGCTTAATAAATCATAGGTAGTATTGCATTTGGAGCAAGCAATGTAGCTTAGGAAAAATAGTTGAATTAATGCAATCTATTCAGGTTTGTTGAGGTCAGACATGTGAAAATAAACAAGGCACAAATAGAGGCAAAAGTTTTAAAATAAATATTTATGCCCCAGAATTACAAAAGAATCATGCAGGGTAGTGCAACTATAACACTCCTCTGTGAACAATGCAAGGACCAGAGCAAATGATTGCTTACCCTTGAGAAGAAGGTCAGATGTGCCACCCTAAAATATTAAGACACTGTACTGGGTTATTAAACAGATATGATTTTCCAGTAAGTAAAGATTAGGTGTTTTATCAAGATTATAGACATAATAATACACGACTGTTCAACTTCCCCCTTCCTTTGCATGCATCTTGATATTAATTTACTAATCAAAGGTCATTGGGAGAATTTGACCATGCTTGGATGAATGGAGTCATAATTATTATAGCTGACTGAAATAATGCAATGTACAAATGCCCATGTAAGAATAATATAGAATCAAAATTTCATAATAGTTCTGGGACACCCATTTTTTCACGTGGGAAATGTGTGTCTCTTTTGCATATGCATGAATAAACAATACTGAAGCTTCCAAATATCTCTACCAGTTTTCGTGGATCGAGGGAACTGAAAAGAAATCTCCCTATCAGAAGGTAAGTTGAAAGAAATCCCATTTTATGGTGGAAATTTAACGCAGCAACACCTCTCCCAAGTCTTGCCAAGATATTGTGGAAATCCCTCACTATGTGATTTAACCTGTTCACTCTCAATCCTTCCGCAATTAATGTGCCAGGGGACATTTCCTTCTTGCCCTGGTGGTACCCACCCCACCCCACCCCCGTCCCCCCAACTCCTACAATCTGCCTAATCTCCACTCTCTCACGAGACAGTTTTCATGCCTACTGGTCTTTTGAACTGGTTTCCATCATGAGTCGGCTTCAAGTTTTTCCTGGTGGCTGAGGGGTGACGTTATAAAGGTTTATAAAATCATGAGGGGCATAGATAGGGTCCCTTACCTGGGGTGGCAGAGTCCAGAACCAGAGGGCGAAGGTTTAGGGTGAGAGGGGAACAATTTAAAAGGGACTTAAAGGGCAACGTTTTCACACAGTGGGTGGTGTGTATATGGAATGAGCTGCCAGAGGAAGTGGTGGAGGCTAATACAATTACAACATTTAAAAGGCATCTGGATGTGCATATGAAGAGAAAGGGTTTAGGGGGCCAAATGCTGGAAAATGGGATTAGATTAAGTTAGGATATCTGATCAGATGAGTTGGACTGAAGGGTCTGTTTCCATGCTGTGCATCTCTATGACTCTGTGACTCTATAAATGCCTTCAAGTAAATAGTTCGTTTTCAGGCTAGCCTCTTTCCTGAGCCCCAGTTTTCTGGTCCAAGTTGCAATGTTATTTCCTCCAATTTACCAAGTTGAGTTAAGGTAGTTCGTGGAGATGTCTGAGTAAAGTTGTCATTTTATGTGAATACTCATACAGACCAGTGATGGGAAGGTTGCTGGAGAAGGTACTGAGAGATAGGGTCAATTTATATTCATTCAGGGAACAGGAGATTCGATGTTTCGGGCACAGGCCCTTCTTCAGGAATGAGCAGAGAGTGTTCAGCAGGAGAAGATAAAAGGTAGGGAGGAGGGACTTGGAGGAGGGGCGTTGGAAATGTGATAGGTGGAAAGAGGTCAAGGTGAGGGTGATAGGTCGGAGTAGGATGGAGGCGGAGAGGTCAAGAAGAAGACTGCAGGTCAGGAAGGCGGTGCCGGGCTGGAGGGATTCGGCTGAGACAAGGTGGGGGGAGGGGGGATGAAGAAACTGGTGAAGTCCAAGCTCATCCCCTGTGGTTGGAGGGTTCCCAGTCGGAAGATAAGACGCTCCTCCTCCGACCGTCGCGTTGTTGTGGTTTGGCGGTGGATGAGTCCAATGACCTGCATATCCTCGGTGGAGTGGGATGGGGAGTTGAAATGCTGTGCTACAGGGTGGTTGGGTTGGTTCGTCCGGGTGGCCCAGAGGTGCTCTCTGAATCGCTCCGCAAGTAGGCGGCCTGTCTCCCCAATATAGAGGAGGCCACACCGGCTGCAGCGGATGCAGTAGATGATGTGGGTGGAGGTGCAGGTGAATCTGTGGCGGATATGGAAGTTTCCTTTGGGGCCTTGGAGAGAAGTGAGTGGGGAGGTGTGGGCGCAAGTGTTGCACCTCCTGCGATTGCAAGGGAAGGTGCCGGGAGTGGGGGTTGGGTCGGTGGGGGGTGTGGATCTGACAAGGGAGTCGCGGAGGGAGTGGTCTCTACGGAAAGCTGATAGGGGAGGGGAGGGAAATATATCCTTGGTGCTGGGGTCTGTTTGGAGGTGGCGGAAGTGACGGCGGATGATGCGCTGTACATGGAGATTGGTGGGGTGGTAGGTGAGGACCAGTGGGGTTCTGTCCTGGTGGCGGTTGGAGGGGCGGGGCTCAAGGGCGGAGGAGCGGGAAGTGGAGGAGATGCGGTGGAGGGCACCGTCGACCACGTCGGGGGGGAAATTGCGGTCCTTGAAGAAGGAGGCCATCTGTGTTGTACGTATTTTGAACTGGTCCTCCTGGGAGCAGATGCAGCGGAGACGAAGGAATTGGGAGAATGGGATGGCGTTTTTACAGGGGGCAGGATGGGAGGAGGTGTAGTCCAGGTAGCTGTGGGAGTCGGTTGGTTTGTAGTAGATGTCCGTGTTGATTCGGTCGCCTGAGATAGAAACAGAAAGGTCTAGGAAGGGGAGGGAGGAGTCCGAGACTGTCCAGGTGAATTTTAGGTCGGGGTGGAAGGTATTAGTGTAGTGGATGAACTGTTCAACCTCCCCGTGGGAGCACGAGGTAGCGCCGATACAGTCATCAATGTAGCGAAGGAAAAGATGGGGGGTGGGGCCAGTGTAGTTGCGGAAGATGGATTGTTCCACATACCCTACGAAGAGGCAGGCATAGCTGGGGCCCATGCGGGTGCCCATGGCTACTCCTTTTGTTTGGAGAAAGTGGGAGGATTGGAAAGAAAAGTTGTTCAGGGTGAGGACCAGTTCGGTCAGTCGAAGGAGGGTGTCGGTGGAAGGGTACTGGGTGGTATGGCGGGAAAGGAAGAAGCGGAGTGCTTTGAGTCCTTCATGATGGGGGATGGAGGTGTACAGGGACTGGATGTCCATGGTGAAGATGAGGCGTTGGGGACCGGGGAAGCGGAAATCCTGGAGGAGGTGGAGGGCGTGGGTGGTGTCACGAATGTAGGTGGGGAGTTCTTGGACTAATGGGGACAGGACCGTGTCGAGGTATGCCGAGATGAGTTCGGTTGGGCAGGAGCAGGCGCCGAGATGAGTTCGGTTGGGCAGGAGCAGACTCCTGCCCAACCGAACTCATCTCGGCATACCTCGACACGGTCCTGTCTTCATTAGTCCAAGAACTAATGAGGCGTTGGGGACCGGGGAAGTGGAAATCCTGGAGGAGGGGGAGGGCGTGGGTGGTGTCACGAATGTAGGTGGGGAGTTCTTGGACTAATGGGGACAGGACCGTGTCGAGGTATGCCGAGATGAGTTCGGTTGGGCAGGAGCAGGCGCCGAGATGAGTTCGGTTGGGCAGGAGCAGGCTCCTGCCCAACCGAACTCATCTCGGCATACCTCGACACGGTCCTGTCTCCATTAGTCCAAGAACTCCCCACCTACGTTCGTGACACCACCCACGCCCTCCACCTCCTCCAGGATTTCCGCTTCCCCGGTCCCCAACGCCTCATCTTCACCATGGACATCCAGTCCCTGTACACCTCCATCCCCCATCACGAAGGACTCAAAGCACTCCGCTTCTTCCTTTCCCGCCGTACCACCCAGTACCCTTCCACCGACACCCTCCTTTGACTGACCGAACTGGTCCTCACCCTGAACAACTTTTCTTTCCAATCCTCCCACTTTCTCCAAACAAAAGGAGTAGCCATGGGCACCCGCATGGGCCCCAGCTATGCCTGCCTCTTCGTAGGGTATGTGGAACAATCCATCTTCCGCAACTACACTGGCCCCACCCCCCATCTTTTCCTTCGCTACATTGATGACTGTATCGGCGCTACCTCGTGCTCCCACGAGGAGGTTGAACAGTTCATCCACTACACTAACACCTTCCACCCCGACCTCAAATTCACCTGGACAGTCTCGGACTCCTCCCTCCCCTTCCTAGACCTTTCTGTTTCTATCTCAGGCGACCGAATCAACACGGACATCTACTACAAACCAACCGACTCCCACAGCTACCTGGACTACACCTCCTCCCATCCTGCCCCCTGTAAAAACGCCATCCCATTCTCCCAATTCCTTCATCTCCGCCGCATCTGCTCCCAGGAGGACCAGTTCAAAATACGTACAACACAGATGGCCTCCTTCTTCAAGGACCACAATTTCCCCCCCGACGTGGTCGACGGTGCCCTCCACCGCATCTCCTCCACTTCCCGCTCCTCCGCCCTTGAGCCCCGCCCCTCCAACCGCCACCAGGACAGAACCCCACTGGTCCTCACCTACCACCCCACCAATCTCCATGTACAGCGCATCATCCGCCGTCACTTCCGCCACCTCCAAACAGACCCCAGCACCAAGGATATATTTCCCTCCCCTCCCCTATCAGCTTTCCATAGAGACCACTCCCTCCGCGACTCCCTTGTCAGATCCACACCCCCCACCGACCCAACCCCCACTCCCGGCACCTTCCCTTGCAACCGCAGGAGGTGCAACACTTGCGCCCACACCTCCCCCCTCACTTCTCTCCAAGGCCCCAAAGGAAACTTCCATATCCGCCACAGATTCACCTGCACCTCCACCCACATCACCTACTGCATCCGCTGCAGCCGGTGTAGCCTCCTCTATATTGGGGAGACAGGCCGCCTACTTGCGAAGCGATTCAGAGAGCACCTCTGGGCCACCCGGACGAACCAACCCAACCACCCTGTAGCACAGCATTTCAACTCCCCCTCCCACTCCACCGAGGATATGCAGGTCATTGGACTCATCCACCGCCAAACCACAACAACGCGACGGTCGGAGGAGTGGGAACCCTCCAACCACAGGGGATGAACTTGGACTTCACCAGTTTCTTCATCCCCCCTCCCCCCACCTTGTCTCAGCCGAATCCCTCCAGCCCGGCACCGCCTTCCTGACCTGCAGTCTTCTTCTTGACCTCTCCGCCTCCATCCTACTCCGACCTATCACCCTCACCTTGACCTCTTTCCACCTATCACATTTCCAACGCCCCTCCTCCAAGTCCCTCCTCCCTACCTTTTATCTTCTCCTGCTGAACACTCTCTGCTCATTCCTGAAGAAGGGCCTGTGCCCGAAACGTCGAATCTCCTGTTCCCTGGATGCTGCCTGACCTGCTGTGCTGTTCCAGCAATAAAGTTTCAACTTTGATCTCCAGCATCTGCAGACCTCACTTTCTCCTCAATTTATATTCAGAAAAGAATGGGCTTATCAGTGATAGGCAGCATGGTTTTGTGCAGGGGAGATTGTGCCTTACCAACTTAATAGAGTTCTTTGAGAAAGTGACCAAGCTGATAGATGAAGAAAGGGCTGTTGATGTCATATACGTAGACTTTAATAAGGTTCCCCATGGTAAACTAATAGAGAAAATGCAGTCACATTGTGTGCTGACTAGGTGGATAAAGAACTGATTGAGCAACAGAAGACAGAGAGTAGTAGTTGAAGGAAGTTTCTCGAAATGGAGAAAGGTGACCAGTGGTGTTCCACAGGGGTCAGTGCTGGGGCCACTGTTGTTTGTGATATACATAAATGATCTGGAAGAGGGCACTGTTGGTATGATCAGCAAGTTTGCAGATGACATGAAGATTGGTGGAGTAGCAGATAGCATAAGGGACTGTCAGAGAATACAGGAGAATATAGATAGACTAGGGAGTTGGGCGGAGAAGTGGCAGATGGAGTTCAATTCAGACAAATGTGAGGTGATGCATTTAGGAAAGTCTAATTCTAAATCAAACTATACAGTGAACGGAAGAGCCTTGGGAAAAGTTGATGAACAGAGAGAGTGCAGATCCATTGTACCCTGAAGGTTGCTGCACAGGTGGACAGAGTGGTCAAGAAGGCATATGATATGCTTGCCTTCATCGGACAGGGAATGAAGTATAAGAGCTGGTAGGTTATGTTAAAATTGTACAAGACATTGGTTCAGCCGCATTTGGAATACTGTGTACAGTTCTGGTCACCACATTACGAAAAGGTTGTGGACGCTTTGGAGAGGGTGCAGAGAAGGTTTACGAGGAAGTTGCCTGGTTGGAAGGTGCTAGCTATGAAGAGACATTGAGTAGGTTAGAATTATTTTCATTAGAGAAAAGGAGATTGAGGGGGGAACCTGATTGAGGTTTACAAAATCATGAAGGGTATAGACAGGGTAGATATAGATAAGCTTTTTCCCAGGTTGGAGGATTCAATGACGAGAGTTCACGCTTTCAAGGTGAGAGGTGAAAGTTTAAGGGGGATGCACGTGGCAAGTACTTTACACAGAGGGTGCGTTGCCAGCAGAGATGGTAGAGGCAGGCATGGTAGATTCATTTAAGGTGTACCTGGACAGATGCATGAGTAGGTAGGGAGCTGAGGGATACTAATGCTTAGGAATTGGGCGACAGATTTAGACAGTAGGTTTGGATCGGTTCAGGCTTGGAGGGCCGAAGGGCCTGTTCCTGGGCTGTAAATGTTCTTTGTTCTTTGTTTTGTTCTTTTTTCATCATAGACCTGAGCTTTAGAAGTCCAGACAGCTATCCCGATTCTGAGGTAATCTAACCGATTTTTACCAAGCTGGAGAGTAAGAATGGTTAGAACATTCCAGGGCTGAAGAAAGGAGGAATCATCTATGATTATGCCAAGCAATGTTTCCTTTTAATCATTTTGAGTCAGAGAATTGTACATTGCAAAATCTACTTTTTGCCTGGAACTTCAGCCTCACAATTATGATCTTTTTTTTAGGGAGCTTGTTCTTTCCTGTTTGTCCTTTCAATAAGAAGTATGTTCTCCCCTGATCTACAATATTTGAGTTGTGCCATTTGCCTTGCTGTGATTTTGTAACAAATTGCAAACATCACTTAAATAAATGAGCGCGAGGCACAGAGGGGGTGGAGCATGATGTTGACTCCATTAACTAGGTTCAGGTTTATGTCCTGATTACAGCCAAATTATCACAGTGGAGAAGCTTTCATTATCTCCTTGCAATTACCACCCCCAGCAAGCACAAACAAAATAATAATCAAATAGTGACAAGATAAAGTCTATTTTCTGATCTCCATGAGCCTTGCAGATAAAACACTTTGCAGGAAAAACTTGTCTCTTGGAAACTGTTTTCTGCAGTGACTGCAGATTGCAGTCTGGCTGAATGTATGATTCTGTTACCCATTTAAAAGGAAGAGTGAAGACTTGCAGCTGACTCCTTTAGCTGCAGGAGACTGAACAGCAAAATACATTGAGAACATCCTATGAATACATTAAAAGCAAGAAGAAATCACTGACAGAATCCTATAAGCATGAAGCCTCCTTGCAGTTGCTGCTGTTTTTCATTGTACCTCCTCAAAAGTCTCAAAATTATTACTCCAATTGAGTTCATTTCTAAAAATAATATCCAGAGTAAATCCCACTAAAAACAGTCCTTTCATATCTTCAATGAAGTGATTATGCTAAGATGTCAAAAAATGAAGTGGGGTGTGTATATGCAGGGAGGTTTATCAAAAATAGCAATTGTGGTTGGGAATCTAACAATAAAAGGATCGCAAAACTAATATGTGGGTGTGTTGAAATGAATCAGGCACTGAGGAGGAAGGTAATAGCATTCAGTCATGTCAGCAAATGGATTCTGTTTGCAGTGTCCGAGGAGACCACAGGAGGTGGTTCTCCCAGCAGCTAGCAGTCTGAGCTCAGTATTTATTACCATAAAACATATTTGTGTTTTGTATGTGTAAGGCCTTAATTTTCTTTTCCAATTTCTCCTTCCTTTTCTCTCCTCTTTCCTGAAGTCACTGACCTAAACATGCCTTAAGAGGGCAATAATGCCCCCTCTCCTCCTGCACCAAGACTGACCCATGTTCCCCTCTCTGCCACCGGGAAATGTGCAGCAGTAGACTATTTTGCATTTAACTCAAGGTTGTCTTTCCCTCGTCTGTTTTTTTCACTAAAACATAACATGGATGGAACACATAACAGGCCAAGCAGCTCATTACGTATGTATAATCTGCTATCCACTAAAAAGTTACATTTTACTTTGTGATGTATCATTTTGTTTTCAACAGATATTGCATCTACCTCTGAGAAAGCAATGTACAGTTGGATCCAGTTTCACTGTGAGCTTGAGTGAACAGTTTAGATTTGCATTTAAGAAAGGACTTTGTTAGAAACGAAAATCGCTTCTCAATAATCGCTCTAGACAAATTCAGGAAAACAAAGTTTTATTAACAAGTCAAGTCTGCAGAGTCGGGCACCCTTGAAGAAAAGGCGCGCTGAGGCTTACAAAGTCTCCCATTATATACAGCACAAGTCCCTCCTCTCCTTGGCTCCAACAAGCCATGAGGTTCACATTCTTAAAAACATCATTATTCTTATCACAAAGTCTGCAACAAAAGGCTCCAGAGTCTCCAAAGTTGTTGTTTTTCTCACCCTGTAGTCTTATCAGTCAAAGGCTTTAATCTGAAACAGATGTCTCTCGAGTCGTTCCCCCATCCTGGAGTCTTATCAGTCAAGGACTCATCCTTCCCGCCTGTGTGAATGGTTTCATCAATCAAGGGCCTGTTTGTTTTTACTCTGCTCACAAATTGTCAGCATTCTGCACAATTTAAACTAGCCTGTTTGTTTTTACTCTGCTCACAAATTGTCAGCATTCTGCACAATTTAAACTATTCTACTTTTGAGTATATAAAATGTTCTAGAAAAGAAACAAAAGTTTTGTCTTTTATTATAGACCAGTCTGTGGTCCAGGCACATCTTAAAGTTTAAACCGAAATTACCTCTCACAGACTTCAATTTGCATAGTGGCTCAGTGGTTAGTACTGCTGCCTCATACGGGCAGTGATCTAGGTTTGATCCAGCCTTGAAGGCCAGTCTGTATTGAGTTTGCACATTCTCCCCATGTCTGTGTGGGTTTCCTCTGGGTGCTTCAGTTTCCTCCCACAATTTAAAGGTGTGCAGGTTTGGCAGATTGGCCATGCTGAATGTCCCATGGTGTCCAGTGATGTGCAGGCTAGGTGGATGGGCCATTGAAAATGCACTAGGAGAAAGTGAGGACTGCAGATGCTGGAGATCAGAGCTGAAAAATGTGTTGCTGGAAAAGCGCAGCAAGGAGCAGGAGAATCCACGTTTCGGGCATAAGCCCTTCTTCAGCCTCCTGAAGAAGGGCTTATGCCCAAAATGTCGATTCTCCTGCTCCTTGGATGCTGCCTGACCTGCTGCACTTTTCCAGCAACACATTTTTCAGCTCTGATCTCCAGCATCTGCAGTCCTCACTTTCTCCTGGTTGATTTTAACCTACCGCGAATCCTCTTGCAAGGATGCCTTCCTTGAAGAAGCTCTCTTCCTCATTGAAGAAGGGCTTATGCCCGAAATGTCGATTCTCCTGCTCCTTGGATGTTGCCTGACCTGCTGCACTTTTCCATTGAAAATGCAGGATTGTAGGGATAGGGTAAGTTTATGGGATACTCTTCAGAGGGTCAGTGTGGAAGTGAGAGGCTGAATGGCCTGCTTCTGCACTGTAGGGATTCTACGTGGCCCATTTCATAGCAGTATAATGTTCCCAAGCACTCAAGTACTTTTTGAAGTCAAGTCACTCTTGTTATGCATGGAATGCAGCAGTTAATCTGTTCCAACAAATAAAAACAGCCGATAATGTATTTTGGTGGAGAGAGGGATATATATTGGCCAATGATTAGGTTCTGGTTTTCTCTGGACCCTGAATTTTCGAGGACCCTGAATGATGTGAGCTGTAGTGAGATTTGTGGCAGAATTACGCAAGTTGTCTGCTGAGGCATATCTCAATGTCAGCAGTAACTTGCTGCAGTGAATGGCAAGAAGAGTTTATTGTTCGGCAGTGGTGAGATGGCAATTGAGGTGGTTATAGCTTGTTAATCACTTCAGTAATATTTAGCTTCCTATTTTACCAAAGACTCCAAATAAAATAGACATTGCAAATCTCAACATGGACGTTTGAGTACGTGCTGGTAAACTTTTGCTTACCACTGGCACTGAGGTTCTCTGTTTTTCTCAATGACGAAAGAACATCTCAGAGCCCAATCTATGAACACTAGCTTGTTGCCTGGAAAACTTTCTACACAAAAACAGAAGTTGCTGGAAAAGCCCACTAGGACTGGCAACGTCTGTGAAGAGAGATCAGAGTTAACGTTTTGGGTCCGATGACTCTTCCTCTGAAACGTTAGCATCTGTGAAGAGGAATCAGAGTTGCTATTGTGGGGAAAATCACCAACCTCTGAGTCAGAGTCGGGGTTTAACTACAGTTTACTGTACAAGGAAATACTGAAGCTCCGGGGAGAGAAAGACACCAACAGCACAGTGGTCAGCTGTGAGTATTCTCTCAACCCGGAGCACATGTCAAGATATTTTTATACTTTTTTGTAATATAATAGGTCAGTAATGAGGTTATTGTCTGTGTAATATAGTTTGTTTATTATAAACATTGCAGAATCGTTGATAGTTCTGGTGCAGTCATTGTCAGTTCCAGCACAACCTTTTGTTAATTTCAGTGTGATCATTGTCAGTTTCAGTGTAGACATTGTCAGTTTCAAAGTCTGCATGAACGTCCATTGCATAGTAATGGACGCTAATTGCTCTTCCTGAGAAGGATAATTACTGCAGCCCTGGCTATTTGAGTCCATATCAAACTGTTCGCATTTCTATCAAAGGTATTGGCTGGACCGAGACACTTCAGCGGGCTGTTTACACTACTCATGTGTATTCTCTCCCCCACCCACCTTAAACTAATCAACTAGGTTGTGAGTGCATTGTGATAGCCCCAGGCAGTATCTGTGTTTGCTTTGCTGTCTCTCTCCATATTGTGGTCTTGAGGCCATCTTGTGAGTCAAGTGGCCAATTTATGCCTCAGTGGCCATTTTGTGTGTCCGTGTGCCTAGTGTCACCCTGCCCCATGCCATCTCCCACTTCACTGCTGAGTTTTTCAAGCAACTTCTGTTTTTGTTTCCGATTTACAGCATCCACAGTTCTTTCAGTTTTTAAATATTCTCCATAGTCACTTTGACCAATTTATTATTTATAAAATCCATTTACCTACCTGCTCTTACTGCATGAGGCAAAACACATAAACAAACCGCTCTGGTGAACCTGATTGGCTGCTGGATTCAGCACTGAACTCCATCAATGAGTGCACTCAGGGTGTTATTGGTACGAAAGTGTGTCCCACACGGAATCTTTGCCAGCCAAGTGCTCACTTAAGGGAATGACTGTTAGGTGCCCCTTCATATTCTCCCTTTTCTGAGTCTTCTGGAATGTTCTCTGGCTTCAGCCAATGGGGTCACAGGACAGGACCTCGTGTCCTCGAGGCAAGCTCCTCCTCGTGTATCCATCCCTTTCCAAGATATGATTGGTCCATGGTACTAAGGGATCTGTCTGAAACTGGGCAATAAATATAATGTCTCTTCCTTTTGTTCTGATTGAGTACTTCTTTATGAGTTTCATGTCATATCATTTTCCCATTGTTAAGATCAAGCTACTCCTTTCAATATGCAAGACAGATCTGGGCTGGCCCGTATTTGTTTTTGATCTGTGATAATCTTGGCCTGTTTGCATTCCATCAGGCCTTGCTAGCAGAAACATTTCAGCCAATTTTTGTTATGCTTAGTTACACAGGCCATTGGCCACTTGGCCACAATATGCATACGTGCCTCATCTACGCACATTGGCAACTGGCATTTACTAAACCTTCATGATCCTCAGGGTAACTCCCCAATCCACTTAAAAGGCATTTAGGAAGCAAAGGCGCACAGGCAAACAGCATGGGTATTTTACATGCATGGACAGACATCCAGTTCACAGATTAGCCTGTACTGCAACTCAGTGTTGTTGGCTTCCTCTCATAATACTTGCCCTCTTGGCATATACCTGGTTGCTTGAACCATCCCTGCATTTCTTTGTTTCTATACTATTTAGTACAGTCACACAATCAGGCAGGCTGTGCTGATGGCAGCAATTCTCCATCAAGGGGGCACACATTTTCTGTGTGCTCGTGTGCAATGTCATTCTAACACTGCATTATGTCAGTTTGAGTGACAAACATACTGCATGTGCAATAAGCAGGCAGCCACACCTCAAGATATTTAGGGGAGTAGTCCTCAGCAAAGCCCATGAGCCAGGGGATCCTGTGCTATTCTGAAAGATTGCACACAGACAAATATTCATTTGAGATTCCATTGGTTAGGGGTCTGTGAACATGGACTGATAAATACACTGGATAGGGCTAATGTAACCAGGCTGATGTACAGGTATCAGCTAGGGGTTTGGAATTCCTTGTCCAGGACTTTCTGGTTAATTCGCTCAAGGGGATGGGGTATGATCAGTCTGCCAGGTATGATTAAAACAAAGTGGAGGTGGGGGGGGGGCAGAACCACTGTCACAGGAAGGACACTGGAGAATCTATTTGTGAGGATGGGAGGAAGCTGATAGTATCTTCAAAGTTGGTAATGAGGAAGTCAATGAAGGTGATGTCCTTGAATGTCTAGGTTTAATGGTTAGATTCTCTCCTTTTTGGGAATGGTCATTGCCTGGTATTTGCGTGGCATCAACTTGCCATCCCAAGCCTGGATATTGTCCAGTTCCTTGGTCAAGGACTGCTTCAGTATCTTAGATGTCGTGCATGTGCTGAACATTATACAATCGTCAGTGAACATTGCTGCTTCTGATCTCATACTAGAGGCAGGGTCATTAATGAAGCAGCTGAAGATGGAAAGTTTTCTTCCTGAGTCCCATTGGCAACAGTTTAGCTTCTTGATGCCACACATGATCAAATATAGCCTTGGTTTCAGTAACTCTCACCTCATCTCCAGAATTCAGCTCTTTCATCGATGTTTGGACCAAGGATTTAATGATATCAGGAGCTGTGGCCCCAGCAGAACGCAATATGAGTGTCAATGAGCAAAGAAGATAAATAACTGCAGTTGCTGGAAATCAGAAACAAAAATAGAAATTGCTGGGAAAACTCAGCAGGTCTGCCAGCATCTGTGAAGAGAAAGCAGAGTTAACATTTCAGTTACAGTGAGCAGTTTACTGCTAACTGGTGTCACTGTTGATGACACTTCTATCACTTCATTGATGATCTAGAGTCTACTGATGGGGTGGTAATTGGCCAGGACTGGGTGAAATCTGTCCTGTCACTTCACCTCACAAAAGGCCAGTGCTCCCAAAGCTTGTGATTTTTGAACAAACCTGTTGGACTATAATCCAGTGTCATGTGATGTCTGACTTTGTCCACTCCAGTTCAACACCCGTACCTCCACATCATGCTTATTGTGTGCAGACATCAGGTTCCTGGGACCTTGTCAGATGCAGTTCAGTCAGGAGATGCTGGTACCTTATTAGAAGCCTATCAGTAAAAATTGTTCTTTGACATGTTGAGTCTTACACTCAATCTTCAAGGGGAGACAACACCTGAAATGGGGCTAAATACCAACCAAGCACCAAACTGTAGCCATAGAATCTTACAGCTATCCACTCAACATGTGACAACTTGTAAGTCCAAACAGTGACTGAAACCATGTGACTTCTCATAAGTAAGTTCAAATAGGTAAGTTAAGTCATGTGACTTCTAGCAGTTGTCCAGAGAAAGTGGCTGACAATGTATCTTCAGTGACTTTTCCAAAAAGAACAGATTTGTGTTTCTTCTCTGTGTTCCAAATGAACCAATTTTTACAATCATGAATCCTCATGAATATTGATAATGGAAGACTTCACAGCAAATTTCAGATAATATTAATTGAATTCAAATTCCTAAAACTGACATGGTGAGATTTGAACCCACACACTTGAGACATTAAGATGGATTATTACACCAGTGATATTACCATGTTGCCACGAGCTCTCCCAATATAATTATCAATTTCTGTTTCTGGGACTGTGCTGTGCACAGATTGCTTGATATGTTGAGCATTACAACAGTGACTGCAATTCTAAATAAGTATTCAACTGGGTGTAAAGCATTTTGAGACTCTTGAGGTTGTGAAGGTTAAATTGGTTTAATCATGTTTGTGTTTTTTTTTCTCTTTTCTTGCTGCCTATCCATGAAACTGGCTACATGGTTCAATAATTCATCAGCTGTGCCTTGCAGCTTTGTATCCAGCTTTGAATAGTTTGTTGAAAAAAAGTTTTTGAGGATTACAGATCTAACTTCAGTTTGTGTACAATGGTAATTACATCATTTCTCAGACTTGAGACTGAATGTGCAACAAGTTCAAAGAATTTGCATTGAAGTTATATTGACAAACAGGTAGCTATGGTTTCATTATCTTGGTAAAATCAGAGATATTGTTTATTTTCATTTCTGTGAGATTTCTAAACACTGTCAGTAGAAATATTAGCTTTCAGTTTGATTCCCTTAGTAGGAAGGAATGATGCAGATTATTTGATTTAACTGTGCAATGAGAGTTACCTGTAGAATTTTGCCTGCTTTTAAAACAACAGTGGAAACAAAGAAACTGAGTTCACCTATTACAACTGACTGCTAATTTACCCTTTCGGTGAACATGAAATTATGACCAACAGATTAACTTTTACATTGGTATGTAGCTCCATCTACTGAGTTATTCTATAAGGCACAACCAGTTTAGACTCCCAACATCATAGTCTAGAACTGTCAATACTAAGTTTTTCAAATTCTATTTCTGTTTCTTTACATGCCTTATGGTATGAGTGAAAAGAAGTTCAAAATATTGAAAATAAAAAGTCTTCTGATTTGAAACAAATTGTTTACTTGTTTGATGTTCTTTAATACTCAATTAATGTTCTCTAATTAATGTTTTCTCTATACCAAATGGTGTAACGTTTTCATCTCATCCTCAAATTATGAGCAGTCTTTTGGAATTGATGTGGATTGAATTTCTATGTGACGAATGGAAAGTGGGCAGGTAGGTGGCTGTACTATTTCAGTCAACTGAGCTGCTGATGTTGCTCTGACCTGGTTGATTTAAATGTGAATCTTCTGAGAAAGTGGCCAAAAAAAAACTATCTGAAAATGGTGGGCTCTTTGTTTAAATATAAACATTCAAACTGGGGAATCAGATTCTGCGATGAGTCAATCGAGATGCAGTGCCAGATTGTTTTAAATTCATTCATGGGATGTGGCATCGGTGACTGGACCAGCGCTTTTTCCCATCCTAGTTACCATTTGAACAGGTGATGGTGAGCTCTTTACTTCAACTGCTGCGGTCAACTTGTTGTTGGTAGATCTACAATGCCATTGGGGAGGGACTTGTATAATTTTCTCTCAGCAATACTGAAGGAATGGTAATGTCTTTCCAAGGCAGGATGGTCAGAGGCTTGAGGAGATCTTGCAGATAGTGATCTTCCCATGTCTCTGCCACCCTTGTCCTTCTAATGGCAATAGGTTTGGAGGATGCTTCTAAGGAGTCTTGGTGATTTTCGGCACTGCATCTTGTGATTGTACATACTTCTGCTACTGAGTGTTAGTGCTGGAGATATTTAATATTGCTCAATTGAGACACTTCATATTACTGAGTACAAGAGCATGTGCAAAGCAAAGCCTCTTGGGGAATGATGTACCATCCGTAGCTGAAAATGAAGTTAAGGATTATAAAACGTTGAAAGAGACAAGTAATCAGACTGTAAAGAATAGTGGCAGATAAAAAGATTGGGTAGGATATTAAAAATAAAACAAAAAAGAGGCTAAAATATTAATAAGAAGGGGAAAAGTATCAGAGAAAGCTAGCTGAAAATATAAAAACAGATATTGTGATGATGCTGCTCCTTTAATAAGGTGATAGAACATAGAACATAGAAGAATACAGCGCAGTACAGGCCCTTTGGCCCTCGATGTTGCGCCGATCCAAGCCCACCTAAACTACACTAGCCCACTATCCTCCATATGCCTATCCAATGCCCGTTTAAATGCCCATAATGAAGGAGAGTCCACCACTGCTACTGGCAGGGCATTCCATGAACTCACGACTCGCTGAGTAAAGAATCTACCCCTAACATCTGTCCTATACCTACCCCCCCTTAATTTAAAGCTATGCCCCCTTGTAATAGCTGACTCCATACGTGGAAAAAGATTCTCACTGTCGACCCTATCTAAACCCCTAATCATCTTGTACACCTCTATCAAGTCACCCCTAAACCTTCTTTTCTCCAATGAAAACAGCCCCAAGTGCCTCAGCCTTTCCTCATACGATCTTCCTACCATACCAGGCAACATCCTGGTAAACCTCCTCTGCACCCGTTCCAGTGCCTCCACATCCTTCCTATAGTATGGGGACCAAAACTGCACACAATACTCCAGATGCGGCCGCACCAGAGTCTTATACAACTGCAACATTACCTTAGTACTCCGGAACTCAATTCCTCTACCAATAAAAGCCAGTACGCCATATGCCTTCTTCACCGCACTATTTACCTGGGTGGCAACTTTCAAAGATTTGTGTACATGGACACCAAGATCTTTCTGCTCATCCACACTACCAAGTATCCGACCATTAGCCCAGTACCCCATCTTTTTATTACTCTTACCAAAATGAATCACCTCACACTTAGCTACATTGAACTCCATTTGCCACCTTTCTGCCCAGTTCTGCAGCTTATCAATATCCCGCTGTAAGCTGCCACATCCTTCCTCACTGTCTACCACTCCTCTGACTTTCGTATCATCCGCAAACTTGCTCACCCAACCTTCTAACCCCTCCTCCAGGTCATTTATAAAAATGACAAACAGCAATGGTCCCAAAACAGATCCTTGCGGAACACCGCTAGTGACAGCACTCCAAGATGAACCTTTGCCATCAACTACTACCCTCTGTCTTCTTCCAGCCAGCCAACTCCTAATCCAAACCTCCAACTCACCCTCAATGCCATACCTCCGTATTTTTTGCAGTAGTCTACCATGGGGAACCTTATCAAACGCCTTACTAAAATCCATATACACCACATCTACTGCTTTCCCCTCGTCCACCTCCTTAGTCACCTTCTCAAAGAATTCAATAAGGTTTGTGAGGCACGACCTGCTCTTCACAAAACCATGCTGACTGTCCTTGATCACATTATTCCTATCCAGATGTTCATAAATCCTATCCCTTACAATTCTCTCTAAGATTTTACCCACAACAGAAGTGAGACTCACCGGCCTATAGTTACTAGGGTTATCCCTACTCCCCTTCTTAAACAAGGGAACCACATTTGCGAGCCTCCAATCTTCTGGCACTACTCCTGTAGACAACGAGGACATAAAAATCAAGGCCAATGGCTCTGCAATCTCCTCCCTTGCTTCCCAGAGAATCCTAGGATAAATACCATCAGGCCCAGGGGACTTATCTATTTTCACCCTTTCCAGGATTTCCAACACCTCTTCTCTACATACCTCAAAGCCATCCATTCTACTTAATTGTGACTCGGTACTCACATCAACAACAATGTCCTGTTCCTGAGTGAATACTGACGAAAAGTATTCATTCAGTGTCTCCCCAATCTCTTCAGCCTCCACACGCAACTTCCCACTACTATCCTTGACTGGACCTATTCCTACCCTAGTCATTCTTTTATTCCTGACATACCTATAGAAAGCCTTAGGGTTTTCCCTAATCCTACCAACTAAGGACCTTTCATGTCCTTGCTGCTCTTAGCTCTCTCTTCAGGTCCTTCCTGGCTACCTTATAACTCTCAATCGCCCCAATTGAACCTTCACGCCTCATCTTTATATAGGCCGCCCTCTTCCATTTAACAAGGGATTCCAATTCCTTATTAAACCACGGCTCCCTCACACGACCCTTTCCTCCCTGCCTGACGGGTACATACTTATCAAGGACACTCAATAGTTGCTCCTTGAACAAGCTCCACATATCAATTACAACCTTGCCTTGAAGCTTACTTTTCCAAGCCACACATCCTAAGTCATGCCTCACCGCATCATAATTTCCCTGCCCCCAGCTATAACTCTTGCCCTGTAGTGCACTCTTATCCCTCTCCATCACTAGAGTAAAAGTCACCGAATTGTGGTCACTGTCCCCAAAGTGCTCACCTACCTCTAATTCTAACACCTGGCCTGGTTCATTACCCAGAACCAAATCCAGTATGGCCTCACCTCTTGTTGGCCTATCTACATATTGTGTCAGGAAACCCTCCTGCACACATTGGACAAACACTGACCCATCTAACGAACTTGAGCTATAGCTTTCCCAATCAATATCAGGAAAGTTAAAGTCCCCCATAACAACCACCCTATTACTTTCACTCTTCTCTTGAATCATCCTCGCAATCCTTTCTTCTACATTTCTAGGACTATTAGGGGGCCTGTAAAAAACTCCTAACAGGGGGACCTCACCTTTCCTATTCCTAACCTCAGCCCAAACTACCTCTGATGGCGAGTCTTCATCCATTGTCCTTTCCACCGCTGTAATACTATCTTTGACAAGCAATGCCACACCTCCCCCTCTTTTGCCCCCACCTCTGACCCTACTAAAACATTTAAACCCTGGAACTTGCAACAGCCAATCCTGTCCCTGTTCTACCCATGTCTCCGTAATAGCCACAACATCGAAGTCCCAGGTACCAACCCACGCTGCAAGTTCACCTACCTTATTTCATATACTTCTTGCATTGAAGTATACACACTTCAAGCCACTTTCCTGTTTACAGGCACCCTCCTTTGAAAATGATGCCATGTTCCTAACCTCCCTACACTCCAGGTCCTGCACCCTAAAGCTACAGTCTGGGTTCCCATGCCCCTGCAGAGTTAGTTTAAACCCCCCCCAAGAGCACTAGCAAACCTCCCACCAAGGATACTGGCGCCCCTCTGGTTCAGGTGCAGACCATCCTGTTTATAGAGGTCCCACCTTCCCCAGAAAGAACCCCAGTTATCCAAATACCGGAATCCCTCACTCCTGCACCATCCCTGTAGCCACGCATTTAACTGTTCTCTCTCCCTATTCCTCGACTCTCTATCACGTGGCACGGGTAACAAACCAGAGACAACAACTCTGTTCGTTCTAACTCTGAACTTCCAACCTAGCTCCCTGAAAGCCTGTCTAACATCCTCAGCGCTCCTCCTACCTATGTCATTGGTGCCAATGTGGACCACGACTTCGGGCTGCTCCCCCTCCCCCTTAAGGACCCGGAAAACACGATCAGAGACGTCACGTACCCTTGCACCTGGGAGGCAACATACCAAACGTGAGTCTCTCTCGTTCCCACAAAACCGCCTATCTGTGCCCCGAACTATTGAGTCCCCAATTACTATTGCTCTGCTCTTCTCCACCCTTCCCTTCTGAGTAACGGGTACAGGCTCTGTGCCAGAGGCCTGAGCCCCGTTACTTACCCCTGGTAAGTCGTCCCCCCCACAAGTATCCAAAACGGTATACTTGTTCTTGAGGGGAACGGCCGCAGGGGGTCCCTGCACTGGCTGCTTCCTCCCAGTCCCCCTCACTGTCACCCATCTATCTGCCATCTTTGGAGTTACTGCTTCCCTAAAGCTCCGATCTATGACCTCCTCTGCCTCCCGAATGATCCTAAGTTCATCCAACTCCAGCTCCAGTTCCCTAACGCGGTCTTGGATGAGCTGGAGATGGGTGCACTTCCTGCAAGTGTTCTCAGCAGGGACGTCCATGGCATCCCTCACCTCAAACATGTTGCAAGAGGAACATTGCACTGCCTTCACTGCCATCCCTCTGAAAGTAACCTTTTATATTAAAAAAACTGGGTCTAAAGACTACAACAAGCAAAATGCAGCACTTACCTACTTACCACAACGGGTCTTATTATTTAGGTTAGAGGAGGAGGGCGGGTGGGAGGCATTACCTCCGTAGTGCATCGGGTTCTTCTCCTGCTCGCTTTTATAGGAAAAAACCTACCCGGCTGCCCGTCCGGTCTTCGTCACTTCCCCCTGCTGCTCCCGCTCTTTCTGTAAAAGAGAGAGAAAAAAACACCGCTGCCCGCTACCGGTAAGTAATTTTAAAACAAACAGTCTTACCTTAGCTGCTGCTCGCACTCAAAGTGACCGTTGGCGTCGAAGGGTGATTATTTATACTCACTGCTTTCCTTCCCGGCTGCCCGTCCGGTCTTCGTCACTTCCCCCTGCTGCTCCCGCTCTTTCTGTAAAAGAGAGAGAAAAAAAACACCGCTGCCCGCTACCGGTAAGTAATTTTAAAACAAACAGTCTTACCTTAGCTGCTGCTCGCACTCAAAGTGACCGTTGGCGTCGAAGGGTGAGTATTTATACTCACTGCTTTCCTTCCCGGCTGCCCGTCCGGTCTTCGTCACTTCCCCCTGCTGCTCCCGCTCTTTCTGTAAAAGAGAGAGAAAAAAAACACCGCTGCCCGCTACCGGTAAGTAATTTTAAAACAAACAGTCTTACCTTAGCTGCTGCTCGCACTCAAAGTGACCGTTGGCGTCGAAGGGTGAGTATTTATACTCACTGCTTTCCTTCCCGGCTGCCCGTCCGGTCTTCGTCACTTCCCCCTGCTGCTCCCGCTCTTTCTGTAAAAGAGAGAGAAAAAAACACCGCTGCCCGCTACTGGTAAGTAATTTTAAAACAAACAGTCTTACCTTAGCTGCTGCTCGCACTCAAAGTGTTGTCCTTGGTATTATGTTGTCCTTGGTATTATTTTCAGGTGGTTGTAAAAGCACAGGTTCCAAAAAGTCTGGAGTTGAAGGTTTTTAGGGCCAATTTGATTATAGCTAACAGATATTGCCTTAGACAAGAGGCTTTCGAGTTAAAAAAAATACTTGTGCAATGAAAGAGGAGTAGCCAGTTCTCCTAGCTCAGCTTTCCTCTGATTTGGTTTGGTTAGCAAGCAGTGGTGTGAAAACTGATCCTCCTCTCTCTCTGACATCTCTCTTATAAGAACCTGGGTTTGATTTTACCTTTTCTGTCAAGGGGTGTTTTATGTGGATTATTGCAAGTATTTGGAAGAGCATCCTTTAGTGGGATGATCTCTTGGGTTTTCAGATAGGTTAGTTATTCAGTATCCTGTTCTCTTTGCTTTATGTTTAATTCAGTAATCTTGTAAATAAATTGTTTTGTTTAAAACAAAGTGGGTTGACCAGCTGATTCCCTCCTGGAAGATCCACTATACACCTTTAAACAACTATCAAAGTTAGGGCCTTTCTTGAAATGTTTTGAGGGGGTCTGGTCTGGTCCATAAGAGATTGGGCACTCTTTGTGAGATTTGTTCTGTAGTTCCAAATGGGAATAGAGTTGTTGGACCCAAAGCAGCAAGTGGTAGGTATTATTGTCTATTGTTCCGGGTGTTGAATTTGGTTGGTTTAAAAAATGCTTGAAATAGCAAAGGCTCTTTTAGTCACCAAGAGTTTTCTGGAGGTGGAAGAAGTGACTTGAGGAGTTTTGTAAAAGGTGATTAAGGCCAAGCTGCTGCAGTTAGCAGACAAGCTAGAGTTGGATTGTCTTCTTCTGTGAGGAAAGGAGAGATAATTACATCAATAGCTCAGCATTTAAATTTGCTGGAATCTTTTGAGACGGCTAAAATTCAATTGAAAATGAAGCAGCTTGAGTTAGAGACAAAAGATAAGGAAATACCATTACAAGCAGAGGAAAGAGAAAAAGAATGAATCACTTTAGCAGAACAAAAAGAAAATGAGAGTGAAGGAGAGAGAAAGAGAGAGAGAAAAGGAAGAAAGAGAGAGATTTTGAACTTCAGAAATTGGCATTTAAACAGGAGTTCAAAAATTCACTTTCTGAAGTAATGAGAATTGATGCAGAAGAGCAGACAATTAAATGGCAAGATTAGCAGCTGAAATGACTGATGGTTATGAGTTGGTCCATAAATCAAAGTTTGGCCTCCAAACTCCATTTCAATCCGTGAGGGATAGAAATTGAGGAAAAGAGGAATCGCCGTGTGGAAAGGGAAAGGTAGATCTCAGTGAAGATCATAAGGATAACTTACCAGAGGATAAAAAAGAAACCCTTGAAGGCGAAAGAGAAGTTAAAAAGCTCTGGTGTTTTCACCGCAATAAGTGTATGCCACATGAAATCACAGTGTTGGGAGGTTAGGAACAGTACTGGGAAGCGAGATGTAGGAAAACAGGAGAAGCCAGTGAGTTTTGTTGGAGTGGTAAGGGAAAACACAGTGGAGGTTGGAAAGCTGCACCAGAATGTACAAGCTGATTGGAGGTTGGTTAAGGAGGAAGTGCCAGACCTTCTTAAACTATACACCCACGGAGGTAGAGTTTACTCACATATGCCAGAAGCAGCAGGTAAAGCGGTTACAATATTAAGAGATACAGGATCCTCTCAATTTGTGATGTTGAAAGATGAGGAGACATGTGCCTCTGAAGGACTATTGCCAGAAAAGGTGCTAGTAATGGGAATACCGGTGAGACAAGAGGCGCGCAATTATGTAAAGAGAGGTTTGAGCATCCAGAGAAGAGTGGAGAAGTCATGGTAGGGGTACCGGACAAACTCTCAGCTCTGGGAATACAACTTGTCCTTGTTGATGACATAGCTGATTCACAGGTAGGAGTGCTGTATGCTGGGGCTGAAAAATCTGTGGAAACTCAGGTAACTCAACTATTGCAGGACACATATCTTGGGATTTGTCCTGACTGCGTGGTAATGAGGCCACAAAGTCACCAGTCGATAAAGAAGAGATCAAAGGGTACAGGTAAGAAAAGGTTGAAGTGGAATTAGCAGAGAACCTCTTTGACCAGATGGTGGAGACAAACCAGGAGCAGATAGATGACATATAATATCAGTTACATTAACTGAGTTACAGCAGAAAGATGAAAATTTAGATTAGATTACTTACAGTGTGGAAACAGGCCCTTGAGCCCAACGAGTCCGCACCAATCCTCCAAAAAGCAACCACCCAGACCCATTCCCCTAACACTACAGGCAATTTAGCATGGCCAATTCACCTAACCTGCACATTTTTAGACTGTGGGAGGAAACCGGAGCAAACCCGGGAGAATACGCAAACTCCACACAGACAATTGCCTGAGGCTGGAATTGAACCAAGGTCTCTGGTGCTGTGAGGCAGCAGTGCTAACCACTGTGCCACCATGCTGCCCAAAGCAATTTAAAGCAATTGTATCAAAAGGCATACACAGAAAAAGAATTCAAATCAATCCCTGAATGTTATTATCTTATAAATGATGTCTTAATGAGGAAATGGAGACCATCACACATTCAGGCAGATGAGAAATGGGCCGAAGTTCATCAAGCCGTATAAAAAGGAGGTGTTACGAATAGCGCATGAGCTACCACTAGCTGGTCATTTAGGAGTGAGAAAAACACAAGTTAAAATACAAAAACATTTTTACTGGCCTGGACTGCACAAGGATGTAGTTGAACTTTGTCAGACATGTCGTACATGTCAGGTAATTGGAAAACCACAGGCAGTAATAAAACCTGCACCTTTAATATTTATTCCTGCATTTGAGGAACCTTTTACAAGAATCTTAATTGATTGTGTAGCACCCCTACATCAAACAAAAAGTGCGAATCAGTATTTGTTAACAATAATGGATGTGTCCACTAGATTTTCAAAGGGCATTCTATTATGCTTTATCACAGCTGAAACGATTGTGGAGGAATAACTCAAATTTTTCACTAGATATGGACTACCCACAGGGATACAATCAGATCAAGGGTCAAATTTTACATTAAAATTATTCAGGGAAGTTATGGACAGCTTAAATCTACTGTGTACCATCCAGAGTTGCAGGGCATGCTAGAAGGTGGCATCAGATATTAAAGAACATGTGAGGCCTTGTAGTCAGGACTGTCCAGGTGATTGGGAGAAGAGAATTCCATTTGTACTTTTTGCCATCACAGATGCACCAAATGAATCGACCAAATTCAATCCATTTGGATTAGGTTTTGAGCATGAAGTGGGAGGACCACCAAAATTGATTAAGGAGAAATTGGTAAGTCAGTATTCAGAGACTACATATTTGGGACCATGTGTCAAATTTTCAGGAATGTTTAAGTAGAGAGACAGCATTAAAAAGTATCACAGCCGACAACGAAAAAGGAAGCAGACAAGAAATGAAAAACTCACAATTTTGCTATCGGGGATAAAGTGTTAGCATTACTTCCAGTGTTAGGTGAACCTTTAAAAGCAATGTTTAGTTGACCTTATCAAGATGAAAGGAAATTGAATGAGCTGAGCTATTTGATAAGGACTCCAGCCAGAAAGAAATCTCACAGAGTGCGTCATGTGAATAAGCTCAAACGATGTTTTGACAGGGAGGGAAAGCCAAACAAGAATGTTATTAGTTACAACACAACGGGACGAACCAAGTTCAGGGGATTCTGAGTTGGGCATTCTTCAAATTAAATTATACAATGGGGAAGTTTTCAAAAATTGGGTTAAATTATTAAGTTACCTTCCAGAGGAAAAATTGAAATGACCTGAAAAAGTTATGAATCTCAGATGGAAATAAACTGGGAAGTACTAACCTAATTATGCATGAGGTAGATATAGGAGATGCTGTTCCGATTAACCAACATCCTTACAGGCATAACCCTCTAAAGATGGCACAGATACAAAAGGAGATTGAACGTGTGCTCCAAGATGACATATTCAAAGTGAGTTACAGTGACTGGAGCTCACTCATAGTAATGGTGTCAAACCTGATGGCACCCAATGTGTGGACTATTGCAAAGTCAATGCAGTTACAAAGATTGATGCATATCTGATTCCTCATTTGAAAGACTGTGTTGAAAAGGTAGGACAAGCAACTTAGTTTCCGAAGTTGGACATGCTGAGGATACTGTCTAAAATAGCGAAGGCAATTTTGGCTTTTGTAACACTGAATGGACTGTATCAGTTTAAAATCATGCCATTTGGTATGAAAAAAATGCACCAGCCAGATTTCAGAGACTAACAAATAAAGCCATTGGCAGATTACCCAACTGTGTCATTTATATTGATGACCTGGTGATTGTTGGTCACACATGGAAGGAACATTTGCAACATTTATCAGACTTGTTCCATCGACTTTGGAAGGCAGGCTTGGTGATAAATCTAGCCACAAGTGAATTTGCCAAAGCCCAAGTCACCATCCTGTGCCATGTTATTGGACACAGACAAATGACCCCATGGGACGAAAAACTACAGGTAATTGGAAGTTTTCCATACAACAAAAAGAGCAGTACTACTGTTCCTGGGAATAAATGGATTTTATTGGAAATTTGTTTCAAACGTTAGCAGTGTGGCTGCTTCGCTTACTGAATTGCTAAAGAAAGGCAAGAAGTTGCAATGGCTAGTGGACTGTCCGAAGGTATTTGACAGCCTGAAAGCTGTGTTAACCAGTGCCCTAGTATTAACAACACCTAATTACACAAAGCCATTCAAGGTGGCTATCGATACAAGTGATGTGGGAGTCGGTGCTGGAAGACAATGAGAAAATAGGAAGACCTATCGGGAATTTCTCCAGAAAATTGAACATATATCAGCAAAAATATTCCACAGTTGAGAAGGAGACTTTGAGGTTGGTTTTTGTGTTACATCACTTCAATGTTTATGTTACCAGTAATGTATCTGAAACAATCATATACCCTGATCATAACCCATTGAAGTTTGGGGAGAATTTTAATGACAGAAATGACAGATGGAGCTTGTTGTAACAACCTTTCAGTTTGAAAACTGTGCATGTGGCAAAACAAGAAAATCATGCTTGCTGACAGTTTGTCGAGACTTGAATGAGAAATGGAGGCATTCGGTGGTGGGAGTAAAGCAGACTGAAACAGAATGTAGTTGTGCATGTTTGCATGATTATAGTTAAGGTAATACCTGTATGTGTTACAGAGTAATAACAGTTTAAGATTAAGGGGTTTTAAAATGAAGCCATCTGTGGATATTGAGTTCTTTTTTTAAAAGAGGGAGGTGTGACAATGCTGCTCCTTGAACAAGGTTATGCTGTCCATGGTTGTTTCTCAGCAACAGGATCCAAAAAGTCTGGAGTTGAAGGATTTTGTGCCAATTTGATTCTACGAACAGATACTACGTCAGGGAAAAGGCTTTCAGGTTAAAAAAAAAAAACACTTGTACAATGAAAGGGGAATGGCCAGTTCTCCCAGCTGAGATTTACTCAGGTTTGGTTTGGTTCCCAAGTGGTAGTGATGTTAATGTTGCAGGACCAAAGAAGCAGGTCCCCACTGATCCTTTTCTCTTTCTCTGACATCTCTCTCTCTGACAACTCTCTCTCTCTGACATCTATCTCCGACATCTCTCTCTCTGTGATATCTCTCTCTCTATCTGACATCTCTCTCTCTGGCTGACATCTCCCTCTCTATCTGACATCTCTCTTCATCTCTCTGATATCTCTCTCCCTCTCTCTCTGATATCTCTCCCTCTCTGTCTGATATCTGCCTCTCTCTCTCTCTCTCTCTCTGATATCTTCCTCTCTCTGATATCTCCCTCTCTCTCACATCTCTCTCACTAACATCTCTCCCTCTCTTACATCTCTCTCTCTCTGAAATCTCTCCCTCTCTCTGAAATCTCTCTCTCTCTGACATCTCTCCCTCTCTCATTGACATCTCTCTCTCTTACTGACATCTTTCTCTCCCGAACATCACTCTCTCTCTGACATATCTCTCTGACATCTCTCTCTCTCTGACATCTTTCTCTGAGATTTCTCTCTCTCACACACACATCTCGCTCTCTCTGACATCTCTCTCTCTCTCTCTGACATCTCTCTGTCTCTCTCTCTGACATCCCTCTGTCACTGATATCTCTCTATCACTGACATCTCTCTGCCTGACATCTCTACTCTCTCTCGGACATCTCTCTCTCTCTCTGACAACTCTCTCTCTGACAACTCTCTCTCTGACATCTCTCTCTGTGAAATCTCTCTCTCTCTGACATCTCTCTTTCTTTCTCTTACTGACATCTCAAACTCTCTCTGACATCTCTCCCTCTCTCTCTTTGACATCTCTCTCTCTGACATCTCTCTCTCCCTGACATCTCTCTCTCTCTGATATCTCTCTCTCTTTCTCTGACATCTCTCACTCTGACAGCTCTCACTCTATCTCTGACATCTCTCTGACATCTCTCTCTCTCTCTCTCTCTCTCTCTTTCATCTCTCTGTCTCTCTCTCTCTCTGACATCTCTCCCTCTTTGACATCTCACTCTCAGACACCTCTACTCTCTCTGACATATCTCTCTCTCTGACATCTCTCTCTCTCTGACATCTCCCTATCTCTCTCTCTTTTTCTCTGACATCTCACTCTCTTTCTCTCTGACATCTCTCTCTCTGACACCTCTCCCTCTGACACCTTTCCATCTCCCTGATTTCTCTCTCTGTCTCTAACATCTCTCTCCCTCTGACATCTCTCTCTCTCTCTGACATCTCCCTCTCTGACACCTCTCCATCTCTGTGATAGCTCTCTCTGTCTCAAATGTCTCTCTAACTCTCTGACATCTCTCTCTCCCTGACATCTGTCTCTCTCACTGACATCTCTCTCTCTGACATCTCTCTCCCTCTGACATCGCTTTCTGTCTCTCTCTGATATCGCTGTCTCTCTACCATCTCTCTCTCTGACATCTCTCTCTCTTTCTGACGTCTCTTTCTCTTTCTGACGTCTCTCTCTGACATATCTCTCTCTCTACCATCTCTCTCTCTGACATCTCTCTCTCTTTCTGGCGTCTCTCTCTTTCTGACGTCTCTCTCTCTACCTCTCTCTCAGACATCTCTCTCTCACTCTCTGACATCTCTCTCACTCTGACACCTCTCTCTCTCTGACATCTCTTTCTCTCTGACATCTCTCCCTCTCTCTGACATCTCTCCCTCTCTCTGACATCTCTCTCTCTGACATCTCTCCCTCTCTCTGTCATCTCTCTTTCTCTGAAATCGCGGTCTCTCTTTGACACCTCTCTCTCTCTGACGTCCCTCTATCAATCCCTCTCTCTGATATCTCTCTCTGACATCTCTCTCTATTTCTCACATCTATCTCTCTCACTCCGACATCACTCTTTCTGACATCTTTCTCTCTCTGACATCTCTCTCTCTCTGACATCTTTCTCTCTCTCTGACACGTCCCTCTCTCTGACATCTCTCTCTCTGACATCTTTCTCTCTCTGACATCTCTCTCTCTCTGACATCTCTCTCTCTCTGACATCTCTCTCTCTCTGACATCGCTCTCAACCTCTGACATCTCTCTCTCTGGCATCTCTCTCTCTCTGACATCTCTCTCTCTTTCTGTCATCTCTACTCTCTCTGACATCTCTCTCTCACTGACATCTCCCTCTCTTTAACATCTCCCTCTCTTTAACATCTCCCTCTCTAACATCTCTCTCTCTCTCTGACATGGCTCTCTCTCTCTCTCTGACATCTCTCTCTCTCTGACATCTCTCTCTGACATCTCTCTCTCTCTCTGACATCTCTCTCAACTTCTGACATCTCTCTCAACCTCTGACATCTCTCTCTGACATCTCTACTCTCTCTCTGACATCACTCTGTCTCTGATATCTCTGTCACTGACATCTCTCTCTCTCTCTCAGACATCTCTACTCTCTCTCTCAGACATCTCTCTCTCTCTGACAACTCTCTCTGTCTGACAACTCTCTCTCTCTGACAACACTCTCTCTGACAACACTCTCTCTGACAACACTCTCTCTGACAACTCTCTCTCTGACATATCTCTCTCTGACACTGACATCTCTTTCTCTCTCTGACATCTCTCTCTCTCTGACATCTCTCTCTCTCACATCTCTACTCTCTCTCTGACATCACTCTGTCTCTGATATCTCTCTGTCACTGACATCTCTCTCTCTCTGACATCTCTACTCTCTCTCTCTCGGACATCTCACTCTCGGACAACTCTCTCTCTCGGACATCTCTCTCTCTCTCTGACAACACTCTCTCTCTGACAACACTCTCTCTGACAACTCTCTCTGACATATCTCTCTCTCTCTCTGAGATCTCTCTCTCTCTGACATCTCTCCCTCTCTCTGTCTCTGACATCTTTCTCTCTCTCTGACATCTCTCTCTTTCTGAAGTCTCTCTCACTCTCTGACATCTCTCTTTCTCTCTCTCTCTGACATCTCTCCCTCTCTCTGTCATCTCTCCCTCTCTCTCTTTAACATCTCTCTCTTTGACATCTCTCTCTCTCTGACATCTCTCTCTCTGACATCTCTCTCTCTTTCTCTGATATCTCTCTCTCTGATATCTCTCTCTCTCTGACATCTCTACTCTCCCTGACATATCTCTCTCTGTCACATTTCTCTCTCTGTGACATCTCTTTCTCTCTCTGACATCTCTCAATCTCTCTCACTCTCTCTGACAGCTCTCTCTCTTTCTCTCTGACATCTCTCTCTCACTGACATCTCACTCTCTCTCTCTACCTCTCTCTGTCTGACATCTCTGTGTCTGACATCTCTGTGTCTGACATCTCTCTATCTATCTCTCTCTCTGACATCTCTCTCTGTCTCTGATATCTTTTTCTCTATTTCTGACAACTCTCTCTCTCTGACATCTCTCTCCCACTCTCTGACATCTCTCTCGCTCTCTCTGACATCTTCCTTTCTCAGACATCTCTCTCTCGCTGACACCTCTCTCTCTCTTTGACAACTCCCTCTCTCTGACACCTCTCTCTCTTTGACATCTCCCTCGCTCTGAAATTTCTCTATCACTCTCTCTCACTGACATCTCTTTCTCTCTGACATCGCTCCCTCTCTCTGATGTCACTCTCTCTCTCTAACGTCTCTCTCTGTCTGACATCTCTCTCTCTGACATTTCTCTCTCTCTGACAATTCTCTCTCTGATATCTCTCTCTCTCTGTCATCTCTCTCTCTGACATCTCTCCCTCTCTCTGACATCTCTCCCTCTCTCTGACATCTCTCTCTCCCTCTGACATCTCTCTCTCTGTGACAATTCTCTCTCTGATATCTCTCTCTCTGCCTGACATCTCTCTAATTCTCTCTCTGACATCTCTACTCTCTCTCTGACATCACTCTGTCTCTGATATCTCTCTGTAACTGACATCTCTCTCTCTCTCTCGGACATCTTTCTCTCTCTCTCTTACAAGACTCTCTCTGACAACTCTCTTTCTGACATATCTCTCTCTCTGACATCTCTCTATCTCTCTCTCTCGGACATCTCTCTCTCGGACATGTCTCTCTCTCTAACAACACTCTCTCTGACAACTCTCTCTCTGACATATCTCTTTCTCTCTCTCTGAGAACTCTCTCTCTCTCACATCTCTCCCTCTCTCTGTCTCTGATATCTTTCTCTCTCTCTGACATCTCTCTCTTTCTGAAGTCTCTCTCACTCTCTGACATCTCTCTTTCTCTCTCTCTCTCTGACATCTCTCCCTCTCTCTGTCATCTCTCCCTCTCTCTCTTTGACATCTCTCTCTGACATCTCTCTCTCTCTCTGACATCTCTCTCTCTCTTTCTCTGATATCTCTCTTTAAAACTCTCTCTCTTTCTCTGACATCTCTCCCTCTCTGACATCTTCTCTCTCTCTGACATCTCTACTCTCTCTGACATATCTCTCTCTGTCACATCTCTCTGTCTCTGTGACTTCTCTTTCTCTCTCTGAATCTCTCTATCTCTCTCACTCTCTCTGACAGCTCTCTCTCTTTCTCTCTGATTCTCTCTCTCACTGACAACTCACTCTCTCTGACATCTCTCTCTCTACCTCTCTCTGTCTGACATCTCTCTATCTCTCTCTCTGTCATCTCTCTCTGTCTCTGACATCTCTCTCTCTCTGACATCTTTCTCTCTATTTCTGACAACTCTCTCTTTCTGAACTCTCTCTGACATCATTCTCTCTCTGACATGTCTTTTTCTTTGACATCTCTATCTCTCTGACACCTCCCTCTCTCTGCTATCTCTCTCACTGACACATCTCTCTCTTTGACAACTCCCTCTCTCTGACATCTCTCTCTCTCTGACCTCTCTCTCTCTGACATCTCTCTCCCACTCTCTGACATCTCTCTCGCTCTCTCTGACATCTTCCTTTCTCAGACATCTCTCTCTCGCTGACACCTCTCTCTCTCTTTGACAACTCCCTCTCTCTGACACCTCTCTCTCTTTGACATCTCCCTCGCTCTGAAATTTCTCTATCACTCTCTCTCACTGACATCTCTTTCTCTCTGACATCGCTCCCTCTCTCTGATGTCACTCTCTCTCTCTAACGTCTCTCTCTGTCTGACATCTCTCTCTCTGACATTTCTCTCTCTCTGACAATTCTCTCTCTGATATCTCTCTCTCTCTGTCATCTCTCTCTCTGACATCTCTCCCTCTCTCTGACATCTCTCCCTCTCTCTGACATCTCTCTCTCCCTCTGACATCTCTCTCTCTGTGACAATTCTCTCTCTGATATCTCTCTCTCTGCCTGACATCTCTCTAATTCTCTCTCTGACATCTCTACTCTCTCTCTGACATCACTCTGTCTCTGATATCTCTCTGTCACTGACATCTCTCTCTCTCTCTCGGACATCTTTCTCTCTCTCTCTTACAAGACTCTCTCTGACAACTCTCTTTCTGACATATCTCTCTCTCTGACATCTCTCTATCTCTCTCTCTCGGACATCTCTCTCTCGGACATGTCTCTCTCTCTAACAACACTCTCTCTGACAACTCTCTCTCTGACATATCTCTTTCTCTCTCTGAGAACTCTCTCTCTCTCACATCTCTCCCTCTCTCTGTCTCTGATATCTTTCTCTCTCTCTGACATCTCTCTCTTTCTGAAGTCTCTCTCACTCTCTGACATCTCTCTTTCTCTCTCTCTCTCTGACATCTCTCCCTCTCTCTGTCATCTCTCCCTCTCTCTCTTTGACATCTCTCTCTGACATCTCTCTCTCTCTCTGACATCTCTCTCTCTCTTTCTCTGATATCTCTCTTTAAAACTCTCTCTCTTTCTCTGACATCTCTCCCTCTCTGACATCTTCTCTCTCTCTGACATCTCTACTCTCTCTGACATATCTCTCTCTGTCACATCTCTCTGTCTCTGTGACTTCTCTTTCTCTCTCTGAATCTCTCTATCTCTCTCACTCTCTCTGACAGCTCTCTCTCTTTCTCTCTGATTCTCTCTCTCACTGACAACTCACTCTCTCTGACATCTCTCTCTCTACCTCTCTCTGTCTGACATCTCTCTATCTCTCTCTCTGTCATCTCTCTCTGTCTCTGACATCTCTCTCTCTCTGACATCTTTCTCTCTATTTCTGACAACTCTCTCTTTCTGAACTCTCTCTGACATCATTCTCTCTCTGACATGTCTTTTTCTTTGACATCTCTATCTCTCTGACACCTCCCTCTCTCTGCTATCTCTCTCTCACTGACACATCTCTCTCTTTGACAACTCCCTCTCTCTGACATCTCTCTCTCTCTGACCTCTCTCTCTCTGACATCTCTTTCTCTCTGACATCGCTCCCTCTCTCTCATGTCTCTCTCTCTGACGTCTCTCTCTGTCTGACATCTCTCTCTCTGTCTGACATCTCTCTCTCTGTCTGACATCTCTCTCTCTGTCTGACATCTCTTCCTCTCTCTGACAGTCCCTCTTTCTGACATCTCTCTCTCTCTCTGACATCTCTCTCTCTCTGACATCTCTCTCTCTCTGACATCTCTCTCTCTCTCTTTCTCTGATATCTCTCTCTGATATCTCTCTCTCTTTCTCTGACATCTCTCCCTCTCTGACATCTTCTCTCTCTCTGACATCTCTACTCTCTCTGACATATCTCTCTCTGTCACATCTCTCTCTCTGTGACTTCTCTTTCTCTCTCTCTGACATCTCTCTATCTCTCTCACTCTCTCTGACAGCTCTCTCTTTCTCTCTGACATCTCTCTCTCACTGACATCTCACTCTCTCTGACATCTCTCTCTCTACCTCTCTCTGTCTGACATCTCTCTATCTCTCTCTCTGTCATCTCTCTCTGTCTCTGACATCTCTCTCTCTCTGACATCTTTCTCTCTATTTCTGACAACTCTCTCTTTCTGAACTCTCTCTGACATCATTCTCTCTCTGACATGTCTTTTTCTTTGACATCTCTCTCTCTCTGACACCTCCCTCTCTCTGCTATCTCTCTCTCACTGACACATCTCTCTCTTTGACAACTCACTCTCTCTGACATCTCTCTCTCTCTGACATCTCTCTCTCTCTCTGACACCTCTTTCTCTCTGACATCGCTCCCTCTCTCTGATGTCTCTCTCTCTGACGTCTCTCTCTGTCTGACATCTCTCTCTCTGTCTGACATCTCTCTCTCTGTCTGACATCTCTCTCTCTGTCTGACATCTCTATCTCTCTCTGACAACTCTCCCTCTCTCTGACAGTCCCTCTTTCTGACATCTCTCTCTCTGACATCTCTCTCTCGCTGACATCTCTCTCTCTCTAACATCTCTCTCTCTCTGACACCTCTCCCTCTCTCTGACATCTCTCTCTCTCTGACAGTCCCTCTCTCTGACATCTCTCTCTCTCTGACACCTCTCCCTCTCTCTGACATCTCTCTCTCTCTGACACCTCTCTCTCTGATATCTCTCTGTCACTGACATCTCTCTGTCACTGACATCTCTCTGTCACTGACATCTCTCTCTGACATCTCTCTCTCTCTGACATCTCTTTCTCTCTGACATCTCTCTCTCTCACAATGACATCTCTCTCTGTCTCTGATATCTCTCTCTGACATCTCTCTCTATCACACATCTTTCCCTCTCTAACATCTCTCTCTCTGACATCTCTCTCTCTCTGACATCTCTCCCTCTCTGACATCTCTCTCTCCCACTGACATCTCTCTCTCTCTGACATCTCTCTCTCTCTTTGACATCTCTCTCTCGCTCTCTGACATCTCTCTCTTTGACAATTCCCTCCCTCTGACATCTCTCTATCACTCACACACTCTGACATCTCTCTATCACTCTCCCTCTCTGACATCTCTCTCTCTGACATTTCCCTCTCTCTGACATCACTCTCTCTGACATCTCTCTGTCTCTGATATCTCTCTCTCTCTCTGACATCTCTCTGTCTCTGACACCTCTCCCTCTCTCTGACATCTCTCTGTCTCTGATACCTCTCTCTCTCCCTGACATCTCTCTCTCTCTGACACCTCTCCCACTCTCTGACATCTCTCTCTGTCTGACATTCTCTCTTTCTGAATCTCTCTCTCTCTGACATCTCTCTGTCTCTGATATCTCTCGGTCACTGACATCTCTCTCTCTCTGACATTTCTCTCTCTCTGACAATTCTCTCTCTTTGACATCTCTCTCTCTCTCTGATATCTCTCTGTCACCGACATCTATCTATCTCTGACATCTCTCCCTCTCTCTGACATCTCTCCCTCTCTCTGACATCTCTCTGTCTCTGATCTCACTCTCTCTGACATGTCCCTGTCTCTGATATCTCTGTCTCTCTAACATATCTCTCTGTCTGAAAGCTCTCTCTCTCTGACATCTCTCTCTCTATGACATCTCTCTCACCCTCTCTTTGACACCTCTGACTCTCTATCATCTCTCTCTCTCAATAACATCTTTCTCTCTCTCTGACATCTCCCTCTCTTCTGACATCTCTCTCTCTCTCTGACCTCTCTCCCTCTCTCTCTCTGACATCTGCCTCTCTGACATCCCGCTCTCTTTCAGACATCTCTCTCCCTCTCTCTGAAGTCTCTCTCTCTCTAGCATTTCTCTCTCTGACAAATCTCTCTCTCTGACATCCCTCTCTCTCTATGTGATCTGTCCCTCTCTTTGACATCTCTCTCTCTGACATCTCGCTATCTGACATCTCTCTCTGACTGAAAGCTCTCTCTCTGACATCTCTCTCTCTCTGACATCTCTCTCTCCCTGACATCTCTCTCTCTGACATCTCTCTCTCTCTGACATCTCTCTCTGTCTGAAAGCTCTCTCTCTGACATCTCTCTCTCTGACATCTCTCTCTCTATGACATCTCTCTCTCTCTATGACATATCTCTCTCTCTGACATCTCTCTCTCTGTCTCTCTGACATCTCTGTCTCTCTGACATCTCTCTCTCTGACATCTCTCTCTGACATTTCTCTCTCTATGACACCTCTCTCTCTATGACACGTTTCTCTCCCTCTCTTTGACATCTCTGTCTCTCTGACATCTCACTCTCTATGACACCTTTCTCTCCCTTTCTTTGACATCTCTGTCTCTCTGACATCTCGCTCTCTCTGACATCCCGCGCTCTCTGTGTGATCTCTCTCTCCATCTCTTTGACATCTCTCTCTCTCTCTGACACCTCACTCTCAATGACATCTCTCTCTCCCTCTCATTGACATCTCTCTCTTTGACATCTCTCACTCTCTCTCTTTGACACCTCCCTCTCTCTGACATCTATCTCTGACATCTCATTACCTTTCTCTCTGACATCTCTCTCTCTGTCTCTGACATCTCTCTCTCTCTCTGACACCTCCCTGTCTCTGACATCTCTCTGTCTGAAAGATCTCTCTCCCTGACAACTCTCTCTCCCTGACATTTGTCTCTCTCTCACCCTCTCTTTGACACCTCTGTCTCTCTGACATCTCTCTCTCTCTCAATGACATCTCTCTCTCTCTCTCTCTCTGACATCGCTCTCTGTCTGAAAGCTCTCTCTCTGACATCTCTCTCTCTGACATCTCTCTCTCTATGACACCTCTCCCTCCCTCTCTTTGACATCTCTCTCTCTCTGACATCTCTCTCTCTGTCTCTCTGACATCTCTTTCTCTCTGACATCTCTCTCTCTGATATCTCTCTCTCTCTGACCTCTCTCTCTGTCTCAAAGCTCTCTCTCTGACATCTCTCTCTCTCTCTGACATCTCTCTCTATGACATCTCTCTCTCTATGACACCTCTCTCTCTATGACACCTCTCTCTCTATGACACCTCTCTCTCCCTCTCTTTGACATCTCTCTCTCTCTGACATCTCTGTCTCTCTGACATCTCTCTCTCTGTCTCTCTGACATCTCTCTCTCTCTGATATAGCTCTCTCTGTCTCTCTGACATTCTCCCTCTCTCTCTCTGATATCTCTCTCTCTGTGACATCTCTTTCTCTCTGAAATCTATCCCTCTCTTTCTGACACCTCCCTCTCTCTGACATCTCTCTCTCTGACATCTCTTTATGTCTCTCTCTCTGACATCTCTCTCTCTCTGACATCTCTCTCTCTATATGACATCTCTCTCTCTATATGACATCTCTCTCACTCTCAGACGTCTCTCTCTCTCTGACATCTCTCTCTCTGACATCGCTCTCTCTCTGACATCTCTCTTTGTGACATTTCTCTCTCTGACAGCTCTCTCTCTGTCTGACATCTCCATCTCTCTCTGACATCTCTCTTTCTTATGACATCTCTCTCTCTGACATCTCTCCCTCTCGCTCTCGCTCTGACACCTCCCTCTCTCTGTGATCTCTCTCTCTCTCTGACATCTCTTTATCTCTCTCTGACATATCTCTCTCTGTCGCTGATATCTCAGTCTCTGACGTCTCTCTCTCTCTCTCTCTGACATCTCTCTTTATATCTCTGAAATCTCTCTCTCTCTGAGACATCTCTGTCTCTCTGAAATCTCTATCTCTCTGACATCTCTCTCGCTCTGACATCTCGCTCTTTCTATGTCATCACTCTCTCCCTCTCTTTGACATCTCTCCCTCTCTGTCTATGACATCTCTCTCTCTGATATCTCTCTCTCTGACATCTCTCCCTCTCCGAGATCTCTCCCTCTCTGATATCTTTGACATCTCTCTCTCTCTGACATCTCCCTCTCTCTCTGACATCACTCTCTCTCTGACATCTCTCTCACTCTGACATCTCTCTCTCTCTGACATTACTCCATCTCTCTGACATCACTCTCTCTCTGACATCTCGCTCTCTCTGACACCTCCCTCTCTCTCTGACACCTCTCTGTCTGACATCTTTCTCTCTCTCTAACATCTTTCTCTCTCTCTGACACCTCTCTCTCACTCTGACTTCTCTCCCTCTCTGACATCTCTCTCTCTGACATCTCTCTCTCTCTGACATCTCTCTCTCTCTGACATCTCTCTTTCTCTCCTACACCCTCTCTCTGACATCTCTCTGACATCTCTCTTTCTCTCCTACACCCTCTCTCTGACATCTTCCTCTCTCCGACATCTGTCTCTGACATCTCTTTATCTCTCTCTCTCAGACATCTCTTTCTGTCTCTGACATCTCTCTCTCTCTGACCCCTCCCTGTCTCTGACATCTCTGTCTCTCTGACATCTCTCTCTCCCTCTCATTGACCTCTCTCTCTCTCTGACATCTCTCTCTCTCTGACATCGCTCCCTCTCTCTGACATCTATCTCTGATATCTCATTATCTCTCTTTGACATCTCTCTCTCTGTATCTGACATCTCTGTCTCTCTGACATTTCTCTGTCTGAAAGATCTCTCTCTCTGACATCTCTCTCCTTGACATCTCTCTCTCCCTGACATCTCTCTCTGTGACATCTCTCTCTCTGACATTACTCTGTTTCTCTGACATCACACTCTCTCTGACAACTCTCTCTCTGACACCTCTCTCTCTCTGACATCTCTCTCTCTCTCTGACATCTCTCTCTCTGTCTCTCTGACATCTCTCTCTCTCTGATATAGCTCTCTCTGTCTCTCTGACATCTCTCCCTCTCTCTCTCTGATATCTCTCTCTCTGTGACATCTCTTTCCCTCTGAAATCTCTCCCTCTCTTTCTGACACCTCCCTCTCTCTGACATCTCTCTCTCTCTGACATCTCTTTATGTCTCTCTCTCTGACATCTCTCTCTCTCTGACATCTCTCTCTCTATATGACATCTCTCTCTCTATATGACATCTCTCTCACTCTCAGACGTCTCTCTCTCTCTGACATCTCTCTCTCTGACATCTCTCTCTCTCTGACATCTCTCTTTGTGACATTTCTCTCTCTGTCTCTCTGACATATCTCTCTCTCTGACATTTCTCTCTCTCTGACAGCTCTCTCTCTGTCTGACATCTCCATCTCTCTCTGACATCTCTATCTCTCTGACATCTCTCTCGCTCTGACATCTCACTCTCTCTGACATCACTGTCTCTCTGACATCTCTCTCGCTCTGACATCTCGCTCTTTCTATGTCATCACTCTCTCCCTCTCTGACATCTCTCCCTCTCTGTCTATGACATTTCTCTCTCTGATATCTCTCTCTCTGACATCTCTCCCTCTCCGAGATCTCTCCCTCTCTGATATCTTTGACATCTCTCCCTCTCTGACATCTCCCTCTCTCTCTGACATCACTCTCTCTCTGACATCTCTCTCACTCTGACATCTCTCTCTCTCTGACATTACTCCATCTCTCTGACATCACTCTCTCTCTGACATCTCGCTCTCTCTGACACCTCCCTCTCTCTCTGACACCTCTCTGTCTGACATCTTTCTCTCTCTCTAACATCTTTCTCTCTCTCTCTGACACCTCTCTCTCACTCTGACTTCTCTCCCTCTCTGTCATCTCTCTCTCTGACATCTCTCTCTCTCTGACATCTCTCTCTCTCTGACATCTCTCTTTCTCTCCTACACCCTCTCTCTGACATCTCTCTGACATCTCTCTTTCTCTCCTACACCCTCTCTCTGACATCTTCCTCTCTCCGACATCTGTCTCTGACATCTCTTTATCTCTCTCTCTCAGACATCTCTTTCTGTCTCTGACATCTCTCTCTCTCTGACCCCTCCCTGTCTCTGACATCTCTGTCTCTCTGACATCTCTCTCTCCCTCTCATTGACCTCTCTCTCTCTCTGACATCTCTCTCTCTCTGACATCGCTCCCTCTCTCTCTTTGACACCTCCCTCTCTCTGACATCTATCTCTGATATCTCATTATCTCTCTTTGACATCTCTCTCTCTGTATCTGACATCTCTGTCTCTCTGACATTTCTCTGTCTGAAAGATCTCTCTCTCTGACATCTCTCTCCTTGACATCTCTCTCTCCCTGACATCTCTCTCTGTGACATCTCTCTCTCTGACATTACTCTGTTTCTCTGACATCACACTCTCTCTGACAACTCTCTCTCTGACACCTCTCTCTCTCTGACATCTCTCTCTCTCTCTGACATCTCTCTCTCTGTCTCTCTGACATCTCTCTCTCTCTGATATAGCTCTCTCTGTCTCTCTGACATCTCTCCCTCTCTCTCTCTGATATCTCTCTCTCTGTGACATCTCTTTCCCTCTGAAATCTCTCCCTTTCTTTCTGACACCTCCCTCTCTCTGACATCTCTCTCTCTCTGACATCTCTTTATGTCTCTCTCTCTGACATCTCTCTCTCTCTGACATCTCTCTCTCTATATGACATCTCTCTCTCTATATGACATCTCTCTCACTCTCAGACGTCTCTCTCTCTCTGACATCTCTCTCTCTGACATCTCTCTCTCTCTGACATCTCTCTTTGTGACATTTCTCTCTCTGTCTCTCTGACATATCTCTCTCTCTGACATTTCTCTCTCTCTGACAGCTCTCTCTCTGTCTGACATCTCCATCTCTCTCTGACATCTCTATCTCTCTGACATCTCTCTCGCTCTGACATCTCACTCTCTCTGACATCACTGTCTCTCTGACATCTCTCTCGCTCTGACATCTCGCTCTTTCTATGTCATCACTCTCTCCCTCTCTGACATCTCTCCCTCTCTGTCTATGACATTTCTCTCTCTGATATCTCTCTCTCTGACATCTCTCCCTCTCCGAGATCTCTCCCTCTCTGATATCTTTGACATCTCTCCCTCTCTGACATCTCCCTCTCTCTCTGACATCACTCTCTCTCTGACATCTCTCTCACTCTGACATCTCTCTCTCTCTGACATTACTCCATCTCTCTGACATCACTCTCTCTCTGACATCTCGCTCTCTCTGACACCTCCCTCTCTCTCTGACACCTCTCTGTCTGACATCTTTCTCTCTCTCTAACATCTTTCTCTCTCTCTCTGACACCTCTCTCTCACTCTGACTTCTCTCCCTCTCTGACATCTCTCTCTCTGACATCTCTCTCTCTCTGACATCTCTCTCTCTCTGACATCACTCTTTCTCTCCTACACCCTCTCTCTCTGACATCTCTCTGACATCTCTCTCTCTCTGATATAGCTCTCTCTGTCTCTCTGACATCTCTCCCTCTCTCTCTCTGATATCTCTCTCTCTGTGACATCTCTTTCCCTCTGAAATCTCTCCCTCTCTTTCTGACACCTCCCTCTCTCTGACATCTCTCTCTCTCTGACATCTCTCTCTCCCTCTCATTGACCTCTCTCTCTCTCTGACATCTCTCTCTCTCTGACATCTCTCCCTCTCTCTCTCTTTGACACCTCCCTCTCTCTGACATCTATCTCTGATATCTCATTCTCTCTCTTTGACATCTCTCTCTCTGTATCTGACATCTCTGTCTCTCTGACATTTCTCTGTCTGAAAGATCTCTCTCTCTGACATCTCTCTCCTTGACATCTCTCTCTCCCTGACATCTCTCTCTCTGACATCTCTCTCTCTGACATTACTCTGTCTCTCTGACATCACACTCTCTCTGACAACTCTCTCTCTGACATCTCCCATTCTCTCACATCACTCTGTCTCTCTGACATCACTCTCTCTCTCTGACATCTCGCTCTCTCTGACACCTCCCTTTCTCTCTGCCATCTTTCTCTCTCTGACACCTCTCTCTGTCTGACATCTTTCTCTCTCTCTGACATCTCTCTCTCTCTGACATCTCTCTTTCTCTGACATCCCTCTCTCTCTGACATCTCTCTCTCTCTCTGACATCTCTCTCTCTCTCTGACCTCTCTCTGACATCTCTCTGACATCTCTCTCTCTCTGACATCTTCCTCTCTCTGACGTCTTCCTCTCTCTGACATCTGTCTCTGACATCTCTTTATCTCTCTCTCTCTCAGACATCTCTCTCTGACCCCTCCCTGTCTCTGACATCTTTGTCTCTCTCTCATTGACCTCTCTCTCTCTCTGACATCTCTCTCTTTCTGACATCTCTCCCTCTCTCTCTTTGACACCTCCCTCTCTCTGACATCTATCTCTGATATCTCATTATCTCTCTCTCTGACATCCCTCTCTCTGTCTCTGACATCTCTCTCTCTATGACACCTCCCTGTATCTGACATCTCTGTCTCTCTGACATCTCTCTGTCTGACATCTCTCTCTGAAATCTCTCTCTCTCTCTCTCTGAAATCTCTCTCTCTCTGACATCTCTGTCTCTCTGACATCTCTCTCTTTTTGACATCTCATTTTCTCTGACATCTCGCTCTCTATGTCATCTCTCTCTCTATGTCATCTCTCTCTCCCACTCTTTGACATCTCTCTCTGACATCTCCCTCTCTCTGACATCTGTCTCTCTCTGACATCTGTCTCTCTCTGACATATCTCTCTCTGATATCTCCCTATCTCTCTGACATCTCTCTCTATGACACCACTCTCTCTATGACACCTCTCTCTCCCTCTCTTTGACACCTCTGTCTCTCTGACATCTCCCTATCTCTCTGACATCGCCCTCTCTCTGACATCTCTCTCTGCCTGAAAGCTCTCTCTCTCTGACATGCCTCTCTCTCTCGGACATCTCTCTCTCTCTCTCTGACGTCTCTCTCTCTTCCTCTCTGACATCAATTTCTCTCTGATGTCTCTCTCCCTCTGACATCTCTCTCTCTATGACACCTCTCTCTCTATGACACCTCCCTCTCTTTGACACCTCTGTCTCTCTGACATCTCTCACTCTCACAGACATCTCTCTCTCTCTCTGACATCTCTCTCTCTCTCTGACATCTCACTCTATCTGACATCTCTCTCCCTCTGACATCTCTCTGTCTAAAAGCTCTATCTTTCTGACATTTCTCTCTCTCTGACACCTCTCTCTCTGTCTGACATCTCCATCTCTCTCTGACATCTCTCTTTCTTATGACATCTCTCTCTCTGACATCTCTCCCTCTCTCTCGCTCTGACACCTCCCTCTCTCTGTCATCTCTCTCTCTCTCTGACATCTCTTTATCTCTCTCTGACATATCTCTCTCTGTCTGATATCTCAGTCTCTGACGTCTCTCTCTCTCTCTGACATCTCTTTGTCTCTCTGAAATCTCTCTCTATCTGAGACACCTCTGTCTCTCTGAAATCTCTATCTCTCTGACATCTCTCTCGCTCTGACATCTCACTCTCTCTGACATCACTGTCTCTCTAACATCTCTCTCGCTCTGACATCTCGCTCTTTCTATGTCATCACTCTCTCCCTCTCTTTGACATCTCTCCCTCTCTGTCTATGACATTTCTCTCTCTGATATCTCTCTCTCTGACATCTCTCCCTCTCCGAGATCTCTCCCTCTCTGATATCTTTGACATCTCTCCCTCTCTGACATCTCCCTCTCTCTCTGACATCACTCTCTCTCTGACATCTCTCTCACTCTGACATCTCTCTCTCTCTGACATCTCTCTCTCTCTGACATTACTCCATTTCTCTGACATCACTCTCTCTCTGACATCTCGCTCTCTCTGACACCTCCCTCTCTCTCTGACACCTCTCTGTCTGACATCTTTCTCTCTCTCTAACATCTTTTTCTCTCTTTGACACCTCCCTCTCTCTGACATCTATCTCTGATATCTCATTATCTCTCTTTGACATCTCTCTCTCTGTATCTGACATCTCTGTCTCTCTGACATCTCTCTGTCTGAAAGATCTCTCTCTCTGACATCTCTCTCCTTGACATCTCTCTCTCCCTGACATCTCTCTCTCTGACATCTCTCTCTCTGACATTACTCTGTCTCTCTGACATCACACTCTCTCTGACAACTCTCTCTCTGACATCTCCCATTCTCTCACATCACTCTGTCTCTCTGACATCACTCTCTCTCTGACATCTCGCGCTCTCTGACACCTCCCTTTCTCTCTGCCATCTTTCTCTCTCTCTGACATCTCTCTCTCTATGACATCTCTCTCTCTCTATGACATATCTCTCTCTCTGACATCTCTCTCTCTGTCTCTCTGACATCTCTGTCTCTCTGACATCTCTCTCTCTGACATCTCTCTCTGACATTTCTCTCTCTATGACACCTCTCTCTCTATGACACCTTTCTCTCCCTCTCTTTGACATCTCTGTCTCTCTGACATCTCGCTCTCTATGACACCTTTCTCTCCCTTTCTTTGACATCTCTGTCTCTCTGACATCTCGCTCTCTCTGACATCCCGCGCTTTCTGTGTGATCTCTCTCTCCATCTCTTTGACATCTCTCTCTCTCTCTGACACCTCACTCTCAATGACATCTCTCTCTCCCTCTCATTGACATCTCTCTCTTTGACATCTCTCACTCTCTCTCTTTGACACCTCCCTCTCTCTGACATCTTTCTCTGACATCTCATTACCTTTCTCTCTGACATCTCTCTCTCTGTCTCTGACATCTCTCTCTCTCTCTGACACCTCCCTGTCTCTGACATCTCTCTGTCTGAAAGATCTCTCTCCCTGACAACTCTCTCTCCCTGACATTTGTCTCTCTCTCACCCTCTCTTTGACACCTCTGTCTCTCTGACATCTCTCTCTCTCTCAATGACATCTCTCTCTCTCTCTCTCTCTCTGACATCGCTCTCTGTCTGAAAGCTCTCTCTCTGACATCTCTCTCTCTGACATCTCTCTCTCTATGACACCTCTCCCTCCCTCTCTTTGACATCTCTCTCTTTCTGACATCTCTCTCTCTCTGACATCTCTCTCTCTGTCTCTCTGACATCTCTTTCTCTCTGACATCTCTCTCTCTGATATCTCTCTCTCTCTGACCTCTCTCTCTGTCTCAAAGCTCTCTCTCTGACATCTCTCTCTCTCTCTGACATCTCTCTCTATGACATCTCTCTCTCTATGACACCTCTCTCTCTATGACACCTCTCTCTCTATGACACCTCTCTCTCCCTCTCTTTGACATCTCTCTCTCTCTGACATCTCTGTCTCTCTGACATCTCTCTCTCTGTCTCTCTGACATCTCTCTCTCTCTGATATAGCTCTCTCTGTCTCTCTGACATTCTCCCTCTCTCTCTCTGATATCTCTCTCTCTGTGACATCTCTTTCTCTCTGAAATCTATCCCTCTCTTTCTGACACCTCCCTCTCTCTGACATCTCTCTCTCTGACATCTCTTTATGTCTCTCTCTCTGACATCTCTCTCTCTCTGACATCTCTCTCTCTATATGACATCTCTCTCTCTATATGACATCTCTCTCACTCTCAGACGTCTCTCTCTCTCTGACATCTCTCTCTCTGACATCGCTCTCTCTCTGACATCTCTCTTTGTGACATTTCTCTCTCTGACAGCTCTCTCTCTGTCTGACATCTCCATCTCTCTCTGACATCTCTCTTTCTTATGACATCTCTCTCTCTGACATCTCTCCCTCTCGCTCTCGCTCTGACACCTCCCTCTCTCTGTGATCTCTCTCTCTCTCTGACATCTCTTTATCTCTCTCTGACATATCTCTCTCTGTCGCTGATATCTCAGTCTCTGACGTCTCTCTCTCTCTCTCTGACATCTCTCTTTATATCTCTGAAATCTCTCTCTCTCTGAGACATCACTCTCTCCCTCTCTTTGACATCTCTCCCTCTCTGTCTATGACATCTCTCTCTCTGATATCTCTCTCTCTGACATCTCTCCCTCTCCGAGATCTCTCCCTCTCTGATATCTTTGACATCTCTCTCTCTCTGACATCTCCCTCTCTCTCTGACATCACTCTCTCTCTGACATCTCTCTCACTCTGACATCTCTCTCTCTCTGACATTACTCCATCTCTCTGACATCACTCTCTCTCTGACATCTCGCTCTCTCTGACACCTCCCTCTCTCTCTGACACCTCTCTGTCTGACATCTTTCTCTCTCTCTAACATCTTTCTCTCTCTCTGACACCTCTCTCTCACTCTGACTTCTCTCCCTCTCTGACATCTCTCTCTCTGACATCTCTCTCTCTCTGACATCTCTCTCTCTCTGACATCTCTCTTTCTCTCCTACACCCTCTCTCTGACATCTCTCTGACATCTCTCTTTCTCTCCTACACCCTCTCTCTGACATCTTCCTCTCTCCGACATCTGTCTCTGACATCTCTTTATCTCTCTCTCTCAGACATCTCTTTCTGTCTCTGACATCTCTCTCTCTCTGACCCCTCCCTGTCTCTGACATCTCTGTCTCTCTGACATCTCTCTCTCCCTCTCATTGACCTCTCTCTCTCTCTGACATCTCTCTCTCTCTGACATCGCTCCCTCTCTCTCTTTGACACCTCCCTCTCTCTGACATCTATCTCTGATATCTCATTATCTCTCTTTGACATCTCTCTCTCTGTATCTGACATCTCTGTCTCTCTGACATTTCTCTGTCTGAAAGATCTCTCTCTCTGACATCTCTCTCCTTGACATCTCTCTCTCCCTGACATCTCTCTCTGTGACATCTCTCTCTCTGACATTACTCTGTTTCTCTGACATCACACTCTCTCTGACAACTCTCTCTCTGACACCTCTCTCTCTCTGACATCTCTCTCTCTCTCTGACATCTCTCTCTCTGTCTCTCTGACATCTCTCTCTCTCTGATATAGCTCTCTCTGTCTCTCTGACATCTCTCCCTCTCTCTCTCTGATATCTCTCTCTCTGTGACATCTCTTTCCCTCTGAAATCTCTCCCTCTCTTTCTGACACCTCCCTCTCTCTGACATCTCTCTCTCTCTGACATCTCTTTATGTCTCTCTCTCTGACATCTCTCTCTCTCTGACATCTCTCTCTCTATATGACATCTCTCTCTCTATATGACATCTCTCTCACTCTCAGACGTCTCTCTCTCTCTGACATCTCTCTCTCTGACATCTCTCTCTCTCTGACATCTCTCTTTGTGACATTTCTCTCTCTGTCTCTCTGACATATCTCTCTCTCTGACATTTCTCTCTCTCTGACAGCTCTCTCTCTGTCTGACATCTCCATCTCTCTCTGACATCTCTATCTCTCTGACATCTCTCTCGCTCTGACATCTCACTCTCTCTGACATCACTGTCTCTCTGACATCTCTCTCGCTCTGACATCTCGCTCTTTCTATGTCATCACTCTCTCCCTCTCTGACATCTCTCCCTCTCTGTCTATGACATTTCTCTCTCTGATATCTCTCTCTCTGACATCTCTCCCTCTCCGAGATCTCTCCCTCTCTGATATCTTTGACATCTCTCCCTCTCTGACATCTCCCTCTCTCTCTGACATCACTCTCTCTCTGACATCTCTCTCACTCTGACATCTCTCTCTCTCTGACATTACTCCATCTCTCTGACATCACTCTCTCTCTGACATCTCGCTCTCTCTGACACCTCCCTCTCTCTCTGACACCTCTCTGTCTGACATCTTTCTCTCTCTCTAACATCTTTCTCTCTCTCTGACACCTCTCTCTCACTCTGACTTCTCTCCCTCTCTGACATCTCTCTCTCTGACATCTCTCTCTCTCTGACATCTCTCTCTCTCTGACATCACTCTTTCTCTCCTACACCCTCTCTCTCTGACATCTCTCTGACATCTCTCTCTCTCTGACATCTCTCTTTCTCTCCTACACCCTCTCTCTCTGACATCTTCCTCTCTCCGACATCTGTCTCTGACATCTCTTTATCTCTCTCTCTCAGACATCTCTTTCTGTCTCTGACATCTCTCTCTCTCTCTGACCCCTCCCTGTCTCTGACATCTCTGTCTCTCTGACATCTCTCTCTCCCTCTCATTGACCTCTCTCTCTCTCTGACATCTCTCTCTGTCTGACATCTCTCCCTCTCTCTCTTTGACACCTCCCTCTCTCTGACATCTATCTCTGATATCTCATTATCTCTCTTTGACATCTCTCCCTCTCTGACATCTCCCTCTCTCTCTGACATCACTCTCTCTCTGACATCTCTCTCACTCTGACATCTCTCTCTCTCTGACATTACTCCATCTCTCTGACATCACTCTCTCTCTGACATCTCGCTCTCTCTGACATCTCTCTTTGTGACATTTCTCTCTCTGTCTCTCTGACATATCTCTCTCTCTGACATTTCTCTCTCTCTGACACCTCTCTCTCTGTCTGACATCTCCATCTCTCTCTGACATCTCTCTTTCTTATGACATCTCTCTCTCTGACATCTCTCCCTCTCTCTCGCTCTGACACCTCCCTCTCTCTGTCATCTCTCTCTCTCTCTGACATCTCTTTATCTCTCTCTGACATATCTCTCTCTGTCTGATATCTCAGTCTCTGACGTCTCTCTCTCTCTCTCTGACATCTCTTTGTCTCTCTGAAATCTCTCTCTCTCTGAGACACCTCTGTCTCTCTGAAATCTCTATCTCTCTGACATCTCTCTCGCTCTGACATCTCACTCTCTCTGACATCACTGTCTCTCTAACATCTCTCTCGCTCTGACATCTCGCTCTTTCTATGTCATCACTCTCTCCCTCTCTTTGACATCTCTCCCTCTCTGTCTATGACATTTCTCTCTCTGATATCTCTCTCTCTGACATCTCTCCCTCTCCGAGATCTCTCCCTCTCTGATATCTTTGACATCTCGCCCTCTCTGACATCTCCCTCTCTCTCTGACATCACTCTCTCTCTGACATCTCTCTCACTCTGACATCTCTCTCTCTCTGACATTACTCCATTTCTCTGACATCACTCTCTCTCTGACATCTCGCTCTCTCTGACACCTCCCTCTCTCTCTGACACCTCTCTGTCTGACATCTTTCTCTCTCTCTAACATCTTTCTCTCTCTTTGACACCTCCCTCTCTCTGACATCTATCTCTGATATCTCATTATCTCTCTTTGACATCTCTCTCTCTGTATCTGACATCTCTGTCTCTCTGACATCTCTCTGTCTGAAAGATCTCTCTCTCTGACATCTCTCTCCTTGACATCTCTCTCTCCCTGACATCTCTCTCTCTGACATCTCTCTCTCTGACATTACTCTGTCTCTCTGACATCACACTCTCTCTGACAACTCTCTCTCTGACATCTCCCATTCTCTCACATCACTCTGTCTCTCTGACATCACTCTCTCTCTGACATCTCGCGCTCTCTGACACCTCCCTTTCTCTCTGCCATCTTTCTCTCTCTCTGACATCTCTCTCTCTCTGACATCTCTCTTTCTCAGACATCCCTCTCTCTCTGACATCACTCTCTCTCTCTCTGACATCACTCTCTCTCTCTGACATCTCTCTGACATCTCTCTCTCTCCGACATCTCTCTGACATCTCTCTCTCTCTCTGACATCTCTCTTTCTCTCTGACATCTCTCTCTCTGACATCTTCCTCTCTCTGACATCTTCCTCTCTCTGACATCTGTCTCTGACATCTCTTTATCTCTCTCTCTCTCAGACATCTCTCTGTCTCTGACACCTCTCTTTCTCTCTGTCTCTCTGAACCCTCCCTGTCTCTGACATCTCTGTCTCCCTCTCATTGACCTCTCTCACTTTCTGACATCTCTCTCTTTCTGACATCTCTCCGTCTCTCTCTTTGACACCTCCCTCTCTCTGACATCTCTCTGTCTGAAAGATCTCTCTCTCTGACATCTCTCTCTCCCTGACATCTCTCTCTCTCTGACATCTCTCTCTCTATGACATCTCTCTCTCTATGACATCTCTCTCACCCTCTCTCTGACTTCTCCCCCTCTCTGACATCCCTCTCTCTGACATCTCTCTCTCTCTCTGACATCTCTCTCTCTCTGACATCTCTCTCTCTATGACATCTCTCTCACTCTCTCTCTGACATCTCTCTGTCTCTGAAATCTCTCTCTCTCTGAAATCTCTCTCTCTGACATCTCTGTCTCTCTGACATCTCTCTCTCTTTGACATCTCACTTTCTCTGACATCTCGCTCTCTCTATGACATCTCTCTTTCTATGACACCTCTCTCTCTATGACACCTCTCTCTCCCGCTCTTTGACACCTCTGTCTCTCTGACATCTCCCTATCTCTCTGACATCTCCCTCTCTCTGACATCTCTCTCTGCCTGAAAGCTCTCTCCCTCTGACATGCCTCTCTCTCTGACATCTCTCTCTCTCTTGGACATCTCTCTCTCTCTCGGACATCTCTCTCTCTCTGACGTCTCTCTCTCTCTGACGTCTCTCTGTCTCTCTGACGTCTCTCTCTCTCACGTCTCTCTCTCTCTCTCAGACATTTCTCTTTCTATGACACCTCTCTCTCTATGTCACCTATCTCTCCCTCTCTTTGACATCTCTGTCTCTCTGACATCTCGCTCTCTATGACACCTTTCTCTCCCTCTCTTTGACATCTCTGTCTTTCTGACAACTCGCTCTCTCTGACATCCCACGCTCTCTATGTGATCTCTCTCTCCATCTCTTTGACATCTCTCTCTCTGATATCTCTCTCTCTCTCTGACACCTCACTCTCTATGACATCTCTCTCTCCCTCTCATTGACACCTCTCTCTTTGACATCTCTCACTCTCTGACATCTCTCCCTCTCTCTCTTTGTAACCTCCCTCTCTCTGACATCAATCTCTGACATCTCATTACCTTTCTCTCTGACATCTCTCTCTCTCTCTGACACCTCCCTGTCTCTGACATCTCTGTCTCTCTGACATCTCTCTGTCTGAAAGATCTCTCTCCCTGACATCTCTCTCTCCCTGACATCTCTCTCTCCCTCTCTTTGACACCTCTGTCTCTCTGACATCTCTCTCACCCTCTCTTTGACACCTCTGTCTCTCTGACATCTCTCTCTCTGACATCTCACTTTCTCTGACATGTCGCTCTCTCTATTTCATCTCTCTCTCCTACTCTTTGACATCTTTCTCTCTGACATCTCCCTCTATCTGACATCACTCTCTCTGACATCTCCCTATCTCTCTGACATCTCCCTCTCTCTGACATCTCTCTCTCTCGGGCGTCTCTCTCTCGGACGTCTCTCTCTCTCGGACGTCTCACTCTCTCGGACGTCTCTCTCTCTCGGATGTCTCTCTCTCGGACGTCTCTCTCTCTCTCTGACATCTCTCTATCTCGGACGTCTCTCTCTCTGACGTCTCTCTCTCTGACGTCTCTCTCGCTCTCTCTGACGTCTCTCTCTCTCTGACATCTCTCTCTATGACACCTCTCTCTCTATGACACCTCTCTCTCCCTCTCTTTGACACCTCTGTCTCTCTGTCATCTCTCTCTCTCACAGACACCTCTGTCTCTCTCTCTCTGACATCTCTCTCTCTCTCTGACATCTCACTCTATCTGACATCTCTCTCCCTCTGACATCTCTCTGTCTAAAAGCTCTATTTTTCTGACATCTCTCTCTCTATGACATCTCTCTCTCTCTCTTTGTCACCTCTCTCGCTCTGACATCTATCTCTGACATCTCATTATCTCTCTCTCTGACATCTCTCTCTCTCTCTGACATCTCTCTCTCTCTCTGACATCTCTCTCTCTGACATCTCTCCCTCTCTGACATCTCTCTCTCTCTGTTTGACACCTCCCTCTCTCTGACATCTATTTCTGACATCTCATTATCTCTCTCTCTGACATCTCTCTCTCTGTCTCTGACATCTCTCTCTCTGACACCTCCCTGTCTCTGACATCTCTGTCTCTCTGACATCTGGCTCTCTATGACACCTTTCTCTCCCTCTCTTAGACATCTCTGTCTCTCCGACATCTCACTCTCTCTCTGACGTCTCTCTCGCTCTCTCTGACGTCTCTCTCTCTCTGACATCTCTCCTTCTATGACACCTCTCTCTCCCTCTCTTTGACACCTCTGTCTCTCTGTCATCTCTCTCTCTCACAGACACCTCTGTCTCTCTCTCTCTGACATCTCTCTCTCTCTCTGACATCTCACTCTATCTGACATCTCTCTCCCTCTGACATCTCTCTGTCTAAAAGCTCTATTTTTCTGACATCTCTCTCTATGACATCTCTCTCTCTCTCTTTGTCACCTCTCTCGCTCTGACATCTATCTCTGACATCTCATTATCTCTCTCTCTGACATCTCTCTCTCTCTCTGACATCTCTCTCTCTCTCTGACATCTCTCTCTCTGACATCTCTCCCTCTCTGACATCTCTCTCTCTGTTTGACACCTCCCTCTCTCTGACATCTATTTCTGACATCTCATTATCTCTCTCTCTGACATCTCTCTCTCTGTCTCTGACATCTCTCTCTCTGACACCTCCCTGTCTCTGACATCTCTGTCTCTCTGACATCTCGCTCTCTATGACACCTTTCTCTCCCTCTCTTAGACATCTCTGTCTCTCCGACATCTCACTCTCTCTCTGACATCTCTTTCTCTCTCTGACATCTCGCTCTCTATGTGATCTCTCTCTCCATCTCTTTGAAATCTCTCTCTCTCTTTCTGATATCTCTCTCTCTGACACCTCACTCTCTGTGACATCTCTCTCTCCCTCTCATTGACATCTCTCTCTTTCTGACATCTCTCTCACCCTCTCTCTGACATCTCTCTGTCTCTCTGACATCTCTCTCTGAAATCTCTCTCTCTGACATCTGTTTCTCTGACATCCCGCTCTCTTTCAGACATCTCTCTCCCTCTCTCTGAAGTCTCTCTCTCTCTCTGGCATCTCTCTCTCTGACATATCTCTCTCTCTGACATCCCTCTCTCTCTCTATGTGATCTGTCCCTCTCTCTGACATCTCTCCCTCTCTCTGTTTGACACCTCCCTCTCTCTGACATCTATTTCTGACATCTCATTATCTCTCTCTCTGTCATCTCTCTCTCTGTCTCTGACATCTCTCTCTCTGACACCTCCCTGTCTCTGACATCTCTGTCTCTCTGACATCTCTCTGTCTGAAAGATCTCTCTTTCTGACATCTGTCTCTCTGTTACATCTCTCTATCTCTGACATGTCTCTCTCTCTCTGACATCTCTCTCTCTCTCTATGACATCTCTCTCTCCCTCTCTTTGACACCTCTGACTCTCTGTCATCTCTCTCTCTCTCAATGACATCTTTCTCTCTCTCTGACATCTCCCTCTCTTCTGACATTTCTCTCTCTCTGACCTCTCTCCCTCTCTCTCTCTGACATCTGTTTCTCTGACATCCCGCTCTCTTTCAGACATCTCTCTCCCTCTCTCTGAAGTCTCTCTCTCTCTGGCATCTCTCTCTCTGACATATCTCTCTCTCTGACATCCCTCTCTCTCTCTATGTGATCTGTCCCTCTCTTTGACATCTCTCTCTCTGACATTTCGCTCTCTGACATCTCTCTCTGACTGAAAGCTGTCTCTCTGACATCTCTCTCTCTCTGACATCTCTCTCTCCCTGACATCTCTCTCTCTCTCTGACATCTCTCTCTCTGACATCTCTTTCTGTCTGAAAGCTCTCTCTCTGACATCACTCTCTCTCACATCTCTCTCTATGACATCTCTCTCTCTATGACACCTCTCTCTCTCTCTATGACACCTCTCTCTCCCTTTCTTTGACATCTCTCTCTCTATGACATTTCTCTCTCTCTGACACCTCTCTCTCTGTCTGACATCTCCCTCTCTCTGACACCTCTCTCTCTGTCTGACATCTCCCTCTCTCTGATATCTCTCCCTCTCTCTGATATCTCTCTCTCTGTGACATCTCTTTCCCTCTGAAATCTATCCCTCTCTTTCTGACACCTCCCTCTCTCTGATATCTTTCTCTCTGACATCTCTCTCTCTCTGACATCTCTCTCTATATGACATCTCTCTCTATATGACATCTCTCTCGCTCTCAGACGTCTCTCTCTCTCTCTGACATCTCTCTCTCTGACATCTCTCTCTCTGACATCTCTCTCTCTCTGACATCTCTCTCTCTCTGACATCTCTCTCTCTGTGACATTTCTCTCTCTGTCTCTCTGACATATCTCTCTCTCTGACATTTCTCGCTCTCTGACACCTCTCTCTCTGTCTGACATCTCCATCTCTCTCTGACATCTCTCTTTCTTATGACATCTCTCTTTCTCTCTCTCTCTGACACCTCCCTCTCTCTGTCATCTCTCTCTCTCTCTGACATCTCTTTATCTCTCTCTGACATATCTCTCTCTGTCTCTGATATCTCAGTCTCTGACGTCTCTCTCTCTCTCTGACATCTCTCTTTGTATCTCTGAAATCTCTCTCTCTCTGAGACATCTCTGTCTCTCTGAAAGATCTCTCTCTCTGACATCTCTCTCGCTCTGACATCTCACTCTCTCTGACATCACTGTCTCTCTGACATCTCTCTCTCTTTGACATCTCGCTCTTTCTATGTCATCACTCTCTCCCTCTCTTTGACATCTCTCCCTCTCTGTCTATGACATCTCTCTCTCTCTGATATCTCTCTCTCTGATATCTCTCCCTCTCCGAGATCTCTCCCTCTCTGATATCTTTGACATCTCTCTCTCTTTCTGACATCTCCCTCTCTCTCTGACATCACTCTCTCTCTCTGACATCACTCTCACTCTGACATCTCTCTCTCTCTGACATTACTCCATCTCTCTGACATCACTCTCTCTGACATCTCTCTCTCTCTGACACCTCTCTGTCTGACATCTTTCTCTCTCTCTAACATCTTTCTCTCTCTCTGACATCTCTCTCTGACATCTCTCTCTCTGACATCTCTCTCTGACATCTCTCTCTCTGACATCTCTCTGACATCTCTCTCTCTGACATCTCTCTTTCTCTCTGACACCCTCTCTCTCTGACATCTTCCTCTCTCTGACATCTGTCTCTGACATCTCTTTATCTCTCTCTCAGACATCTCTTTCTGTCTCTGACAATTCTCTCTCTCTGACCCCTCCCTGTATCTGATATCTCTGTCTCTCTGACATCTCTCTCTCCCTCTCATTGACCTCTCTCTCTCTCTCTGACATCTCTCTCTATCTGACATCTCTCCCTCTCTCTCTTTGACACCTCCCTCTCTCTGACATCTATCTCTGATATCTCATTCTCTCTCTTTGACATCTCTCTCTCTGTATCTGACATCTCTGTCTCTCTGACATCTCTCTGTCTGAAAGATCTCTCTCTCTGACATCTCTCTCCTTGACATCTCTCTCTCCCTGACATCTCTCTCTCTGACATCACTCTCTCTGACATTACTCTGTCTCTCTGACATCACACTCTCTCTGACAACTCTCTCTCTGACATCTCCCATTCTCTCACATCACTCTGTCTCTCTGACATCACTCTCTCTCTGACATCTCGCTCTCTCTGACACCTCCCTTTCTCTCTGCCATCTTTCTCTCTCTGACACCTCTCTCTGTCTGACATCTCTCTCTCTCTGACATCTCTCTCTCACTCTGACTTCTCTCTCTCTGACATCTCTCTCTCTCTGACATCTCTCTCTCTGACATCTCTCTCTTTGACATCTTCCTCTCGCTGACGTCTTCCTCTCTCTGACATCTGTCTCTGACATCTCTTTATCTCTCTCTCTCAGACATCTCTCTCTGACCCCTGTCTCTGACATCTTTGTCTCTCTCTCATTGACCTCTCTCTCTCTCTGACATCTCTCTCTTTCTGACATCTCTCCCTCTCTCTCTTTGACACCTCCCTCTCTCTGACATCTATCTCTGATATCTCATTATCTCTCTCTCTGACATCCCTCTCTCTGTCTCTGACATCTCTCTCTCTATGACACCTCCCTTTATCTGACATCTCTGTCTCTCTGACATCTCTCTGTCTGAAAGATCTCTCTCTCTGACATCTCTCTCTCCCTGACATCTCTCTCTCTGACATCTCTCTCTCTATGACATCTCTCTCTATGACATCTCTCTCTATGACATCTCTCTCACCCTCTCTCTGACATCTCTCTCTCTCTGAAATCTCGCTCTCTCTGAAATCTCTCTCTTTGACATCTCTCTCTCTCTGACATCTCTCTCACCCTCTCTCTGACATCTCTCTGTCTCTCTGACATCTCTCTCTGAAATCTCTCTCTCTGACATCTCTGTCTCTCTGACATCTCTCTCTCTTTGACATCTCACTTTCTCTGACATCTCGCTCTCTCTATGTCATCTCTCTCTCCCACGCTTTGACATCTCTCTCTCTGACATCTCCCTCTCTCTGACATATCTCTCTCTGATATCTCCCTATCTCTCTGACATCTCTCTCTATGATACCTCTCTCTATGACACCTCTATCTCCCTCTCTTTGACACCTCTGTCTCTCTGACATCTCCCTATCTCTCTGACATCGCCCTCTCTCTGACATCTCCCTCTCTCTCTGACATCACTCTCTCTCTGACATCTCTCTCACTCTGACATCTCTCTCTCTCTGACATTACTCCATCTCTCTGACATCACTCTCTCTCTGACATCTCCCTCTCTCTCTGACATCACTCTCTCTCTGACATCTCTCTCTCTCTGACATCTCTCTCACTCTGACATCTCTCTCACTCTGACATCTCTCTCACTCTGACATTACTCCATCTCTCTGACATCACTCTCTCTCTGACACCTCTCTCTCTCTCTCTGACATCTCTCTCTGACATCTCTCTCTCTGACATCTCTCTCTGACATCTCTCTCTCTGACATCTCTCTGACATCTCTCTCTCTGACATCTCTCTTTCTCTCTGACACCCTCTCTCTCTGACATCTTCCTCTCTCTGACATCTGTCTCTGACATCTCTTTATCTCTCTCTCAGACATCTCTTTCTGTCTCTGACATCTCTCTCTCTCTGACCCCTCCCTGTCTCTGATATCTCTGTCTCTCTGACATCTCTCTCTCCCTCTCTTTGACACCTCCCTCTCTCTGACATCTATCTCTGATATCTCATTATCTCTCTTTGACATCTCTCTCTCTGTATCTGACATCTCTGTCTCTCTGACATTTCTCTGTCTGAAAGATCTCTCTCTCTGACATCTCTCTCCTTGACATCTCTCTCTCCCTGACATCTCTTTCTCTGACATCTCTCTCTCTGACATCACACTCTCTCTGACAACTCTCTCTCTGACATCTCCCATTCTCTCACATCACTCTGTCTCTCTGACATCACTTTCTCTCTGACATCTCGCTCTCTCTGACACCTCCCTTTCTCTCTGCCATCTTTCTCTCTCTGACACCTCTCTCTGTCTGACATCTTTCTCTCTCTCTGACATCTCTCTCTCACTCTGACTTCTCTCTCTCTGACATCTCTCTCTCTCTGACATCTCTCTTTCTCTGACATCCCTCTCTCTCTGACATCCCTCTCTCTCTGACATCTCTCTCTCTCTCTGACATCTCTCTCTCTCTCTGACATCTCTCTGACATCTCTCTCTCTCTGACATCTCTCTCTCTGTCATCTTCCTCTCTCTGACGTCTTCCTCTCTCTGACATCTGTCTCTGACATCTCTTTATCTCTCTTTCTCAGACATCTCTCTCTGACCCCTGTCTCTGACATCTTTGTCTCTCTCTCATTGACCTCTCTCTCTCTGACATCTCTCTCTTTCTGACATCTCTCCCTCTCTCTCTTTGACACCTCCCTCTCTCTGACATCTATCTCTGATATCTCATTATCTCTCTGTCTGACATCCCTCTCTCTGTCTCTGACATCTCTCTCTCTGACATCTCGCTCTCTCTGACACCTCCCTTTCTCTCTGCCATCTTTCTCTCTCTGACACCTCTCTCTGTCTGACATCTTTCTCTCTCTCTAACATCTCTCTCTCACTCTGACTTCTCTCTCTAACATCTCTCTCTCTCTGACATCTCTCTTTCTCTGACATCCCTCTCTCTCTGACATCTCTCTCTCTCTCTGACATCTCTCTCTCTCTGACATCTCTCTGACATCTCTCTCTCTCTGACATCTCTCTCTCTGTCATCTTCCTCTCTCTGACGTCTTCCTCTCTCTGACATCTGTCTCTGACATCTTTTTATCTCTCTCTCTCAGACATCTCTCTCTGACCCCTGTCTCTGACATCTTTGTCTCTCTCTCATTGACCTCTCTCTCTCTCTGACATCTCTCTCTTTCTGACATCTCTCCCTCTCTCTCTTTGACACCTCCCTCTCTCTGACATCTATCTCTGATATCTCATTATCTCTCTCTCTGACATCCCTCTCTCTGTCTCTGACATCTCTCTCTCTATGACACCTCCCTGTATCTGACATCTCTGTCTCTCTGACATCTCTCTGTCTGAAAGATCTCTCTCTCTGACATCTCTCTCTCCCTGACATCTCTCTCTCCCTGACATCTCTCTCTCTATGACATCTCTCTCTATGACATCTCTCTCGCCCTCTCTCTGACATCTCTCTCTCTCTGAAATCTCGCTCTCTCTGAAATCTCTCTCTTTGACATCTCTCTCTCTCTGACATCTCTCTCACCCTCTCTCTGACATCTCTCTGTCTCTCTGACATCTCTCTCTGAAATCTCTCTCTCTGACATCTCTGTCTCTCTGACATCTCTCTCTCTTTGACATCTCACTTTCTCTGACATCTCGCTCTCTCTATGTCATCTCTTTCTCCCACTCTTTGACATCTCTCTCTCTGACATCTCCCTCTCTCTGACATATCTCTCTCTGATATCTCCCTATCTCTCTGACATCTCTCTCTATGATACCTCTCTCTATGACACCTCTATCTCCCTCTCTTTGACACCTCTGTCTCTCTGACATCTCCCTATCTCTCTGACATCGCCCTCTCTCTGACATCTCCCTCTCTCTCTGACATCACTCTCTCTCTGACATCTCTCTCACTATGACATCTCTCTCTCTCTGACATTACTCCATCTCTCTGACATCACTCTCTCTCTGACATCTCCCTCTCTCTCTGACATCACTCTCTCTCTGACATCTCTCTCTCTCTGACATCTCTCTCACTCTGACATCTCTCTCACTCTGACATCTCTCTCTCTCTGACATTACTCCATCTCTCTGACATCACTCTCTCTCTGACATCTCTCTCTCTCTGACACCTCTCTCTCTCTCTCTGACATCTCTCTCTGACATCTCTCTCTCTGACATCTCTCTCTGACATCTCTCTCTCTGACATCTCTCTGACATCTCTCTCTCTGACATCTCTCTTTCTCTCTGACACCCTCTCTCTCTGACATCTTCCTCTCTCTGACATCTGTCTCTGACATCTCTTTATCTCTCTCTCAGACATCTCTTTCTGTCTCTGACATCTCTCTCTCTCTGACCCCTCCCTGTCTCTGATATCTCTGTCTCTCTGACATCTCTCTCTCCCTCTCATTGACCTCTCTCTCTCTGACATCTCTCTCTCTCTGACATCTCTCCCTCTCTCTCTTTGACACCTCCCTCTCTCTGACATCTATCTCTGATATCTCATTATCTCTCTTTGACATCTCTCTCTCTGTATCTGACATCTCTGTCTCTCTGACATTTCTCTGTCTGAAAGATCTCTCTCTCTGACATCTCTCTCCTTGACATCTCTCTCTCCCTGACATCTCTTTCTCTGACATCTCTCTCTCTGACATCACACTCTCTCTGACAACTCTCTCTCTGACATCACCCATTCTCTCACATCACTCTGTCTCTCTGACATCACTCTCTCTCTGACATCTCGCTCTCTCTGACACCTCCCTTTCTCTCTGCCATCTTTCTCTCTCTGACACCTCTCTCTGTCTGACATCTTTCTCTCTCTCTGACATCTCTCTCTCACTCTGACTTCTCTCTCTCTGACATCTCTCTCTCTCTGACATCTCTCTTTCTCTGACATCCCTCTCTCTCTGACATCTCTCTCTCTCTCTGACATCTCTCTCTCTCTGACATCTCTCTGACATCTCTCTCTCTCTGACATCTCTCTCTCTGTCATCTTCCTCTCTCTGACGTCTTCCTCTCTCTGACATCTGTCTCTGACATCTCTTTATCTCTCTTTCTCAGACATCTCTCTCTGACCCCTGTCTCTGACATCTTTGTCTCTCTCTCATTGACCTCTCTCTCTCTGACATCTCTCTCTTTCTGACATCTCTCCCTCTCTCTCTTTGACACCTCCCTCTCTCTGACATCTATCTCTGATATCTCATTATCTCTCTGTCTGACATCCCTCTCTCTGTCTCTGACATCTCTCTCTCTGACATCTCGCACTCTCTGACACCTCCCTTTCTCTCTGCCATCTTTCTCTCTCTGACACCTCTCTCTGTCTGACATCTTTCTCTCTCTCTAACATCTCTCTCTCTCTGACATCTCTCTTTCTCTGACATCCCTCTCTCTCTGACATCTCTCTCTCTCTCTGACATCTCTCTCTCTCTGACATCTCTCTCTCTCTGACATCTCTCTGACATCTCTCTCTCTGACGTCTTCCTCTCTCTGACATCTGTCTCTGACATCTCTTTATCTCTCTCTCTCAGACATCTCTCTCTGACCCCTGTCTCTGACATCTTTGTCTCTCTCTCATTGTTCTCTCTCTCTCTCTGACATCTCTCTCTTTCTGACATCTCTCCCTCTCTCTCTCTCTTTGACACCTCCCTCTCTCTGACATCTATCTCTGATATCTCATTATCTCTCTGTCTGACATCCCTCTCTCTGTCTCTGACATCTCTCTCTCTATGACACCTCCCTGTATCTGACATCTCTGTCTCTCTGTCATCTCTCTGTCTGAAAGATCTCTCTCTCTGACATCTCTCTCTCCCTGACATCTCTCTCTCTGACATCTCTCTCTATGACATCTCTCTCTATGACATCTCTCTCTATGACATCTCTCTCACCCTCTCTCTGACATATCTCTCTCTCTGAAATCTCGCTCTCTCTGAAATCTCTCTCTTTGACATCTCTCTCACCCTCTCTCTGACATCTCTCTGTCTCTCTGACATCTCTCTCTGAAATCTCTCTCTCTGACATCTCTGTCTCTCTGACATCTCTCTCTCTTTGACATCTCACTTTCTCTGACATCTCGCTCTCTCTATGTCATCTCTCTCTCCCACTCTTTGACATCTCTCTCTGACATCTCCCTCTCTCTGACATAGTGGGCGGCACGGTGGCACAGTGGTTAGCACTGCTGCCTCGCAGCGCCAGAGACCCGGGTTCAATTCCCGCCTCAGGCGACTGACTGTGTGGAGTTTGCACATTCTCCCCGTGTCTGCGTGGGTTTCCTCCGGGTGCTCCGGTTTCCTCCCACAGTCCAAAGATGTGCAGGTTAGGTGAATTGGCCATGCTAAATTGCCCGTAGTGTTAGGTAAGGGGTAAATGTTGGGGTATGGGTGGTTTGCGCTTCGGCGGGTCGGTGTGGACTTGTTGGGCCGAAGGGCCTGTTTCCACACTGTAAAGTAATCTAATCTAATCTAATCTATCTCTCTCTGATATCTCCCTATCTCTCTGACATCTCTCTCTATGACACCTCTCTCTCTATGACACCTCTCTCTCCCTCTCTTTGACACCTCTGTCTCTCTGACATCTCCCTATCTCTCTGACATCGCCCTCTCTCTGACATCTCCCTCTCTCTCTGACATCACTCTCTCTCTGACATCTCTCTCACTCTGACATCTCTCTCTCTCTGACATTACTCCATCTCTCTGACATCACTCTCTCTCTGACATCACTCTCTCTCTGACATCTCTCTCTCTCTGACATCTCTCTCACTCTGACATTACTCCATCTCTCTGACATCACTCCATCTCTCTGACATCTCTCTCTCTCTGACACATCTCTGTCTGACATCTTTCTCTCTCTCTAACATCTTTCTCTCTCTCTGACATCTCTCTCTGACATCTTTCTCTCTGACATCTCTCTCTGACATCTCTCTCTCTGACATCTCTCTGACATCTCTCTCTCTGACATCTCTCTTTCTCTCTGACACCCTCTCTCTCTGATATCTTCCTCTCTCTGACATCTGTCTCTGACATCTCTTTATCTCTCTCTCAGACATCTCTTTCTGTCTCTGACATCTCTCTCTCTCTGACCCCTCCCTGTCTCTAATATCTCTGTCTCTCTGACATCTCTCTCTCCCTCTCATTGACCTCTCTCTCTCTCTGACATCTCTCCCTCTCTCTCTTTGACACCTCCCTCTCTCTGACATCTATCTCTGATATCTCATTATCTCTCTTTGACATCTCTCTCCCTGTATCTGACATCTCTGTCTCTCTGACATCTCTCTGTCTGAAAGATCTCTCTCTCTGACATCTCTCTCTCCCTGACATCTCTCTCTCTGACATCTCTCTCTCTGACATCTCTCTCTATGACATCTCTCTCTATGACATCTCTCTCACCCTCCCTCTGACATATCTCTCTCTGAAATCTCGCTCTCTCTGAAATCTCTCTCTTTGACATCTCTCTCACCCTCTCTCTGACATCTCTCTGTCATCTCTCTCTGAAATCTCTCTCTCTGACATCTCTGTCTCTCTGACATCTCTCTCTCTTTGACATCTCACTTTCTCTGACATCTCGCTCTCTCTATGTCATCTCTCTCTCCCACTCTTTGACATCTCTCTCTGACATCTCCCTCTCTCTGACATATCTCTCTCTGATATCTCCCTATCTCTCTGACATCTCTCTCTATGACACCTCTCTCTCTATGACACCTCTCTCTCCCTCTCTTTGACACCTCTGTCTCTCTGACATCTCCCTATCTCTCTGACATCGCCCTCTCTCTGACATCTCCCTCTCTCTCTGACATCACTCTCTCTCTGACATCTCTCTCACTCTGACATCTCTCTCTCTCTGACATTACTCCATCTCTCTGACATCACTCTCTCTCTGACATCTCCCTCTCTCTCTGACATCACTCTCTCTCTGACATCTCTCTCACTCTGACATCTCTCTCTCTCTGACATTACTCCATCTCTCTGACATCACTCTCTCTCTGACATCTCTCTCTCTCTGACACATCTCTGTCTGACATCTTTCTCTCTCTCTAACATCTTTCTCTCTCTCTGACATCTCTCTCTGACATCTTTCTCTCTGACATCTCTCTCTCTGACATCTCTCTCTCTGACATCTCTCTTTCTCTCTGACACCCTCTCTCTCTGACATCTTCCTCTCTCTGACATCTGTCTCTGACATCTCTTTATCTCTCTCTCAGACATCTCTTTCTGTCTCTCTGACATCTCTCTCTCCCTCTCATTGACCTCTCTCTCTCTCTGACATCTCTCTCTCTCTGACCTCTCTCCCTCTCTCTCTTTGACACCTCCCTCTCTCTGACATCTATCTCTGATATCTCATTATCTCTCTTTGACATCTCTCTCTCTGTATCTGACATCTCTGTCTCTCTGACATCTCTCTGTCTGAAAGATCTCTCTCTCTGACATCTCTCTCCTTGACATCTCTCTCTCCCTGACATCTCTCTCTCTGACATCTCTCTCTCTGACATCACACTCTCTCTGACAACTCTCTCTCTGACATCTCCCATTCTCTCACATCACTCTGTCTCTCTGACATCACTCTCTCTCTGACATCTCGCTCTCTCTGACACCTCCCTTTCTCTCTGCCATCTTTCTCTCTCTGACACCTCTCTCTGTCTGACATCTTTCTCTCTCTCTGACATCTCTCTCTCACTCTGACTTCTCTCTCTCTGACATCTCTCTCTCTCTGACATCTCTCTTTCTCTGACATCCCTCTCTCTCTGACATCTCTCTCTCTCTCTGACATCTCTCTCTCTCTTGTGCAAGATAGGGGACTCTGCGACCCCCATCAGGCACTCTGCTTCCCTTCCCAAGAACAAAGACACGGAGGAGTTCGTCCAAAACTATTTATTCGATTCTGCAGAACCGGGTGTTACCTCAATGGCTTCCCACGAGGCACACACACAGATTGTAATCCCCGCACGTTATATACATGTAGGAGTGGGCGGGGCCTTCTACTGTCTCAGCCAATCAGTGTTAAAGTTCCCCACTGTCCTCCTGATGGATGAGATTATTTGGTTATTCACCCAGCCAATCAGTGTTCGAGTTCCCCGCTTCTCCCTTATATGGATGATGACGTACAGCCGTGGTTGTGGGCGGTCCCTCAGCCACGAGGAAAGCTGTTTCCATTGTTCCATTCATGAAAATCTGGGGGAGTGTCTGATCGTGTTTACTACAGGGTAGAGAAGACTAAAATGGTGGCTTTGTACTTACTATGTGCTTACTACAGCAGTTAATGATTTAAAAATTACACCACCCCCGACACTCTGACATCTCTCTGACATCTCTCTCTCTCTGACATCTCTCTCTGACATCTTCCTCTCTCTCTGACATCTTCCTCTCTCTGACGTCTTCCTCTCTCTGACATCTGTCTCTGACATCTCTTTATCTCTCTCTCTCAGACATCTCTCTCTGACCCCTGTCTCTGACATCTTTGTCTCTCTCTCATTGACCTCTCTCTCTCTGACATCTCTCTCTTTCTGACATCTCTCCCTCTCTCTCTTTGACACCTCCCTCTCTCTGACATCTATCTCTGATATCTCATTATCTCTCTGTCTGACATCCCTCTCTCTGTCTCTGACATCTCTCTCTCTATGACAACTCCCTGTATCTGACATCTCTGTCTCTCTGACATCTCTCTGTCTGAAAGATCTCTCTCTGACATCTCTCTCTCCCTGACATCTCTCTCTCTGACATCTCTCTCTCTATGACATCTCTCTCTATGACATCTCTCTCACCCTCTCTCTGACATCTCTCTCTCTCTGAAATCTCTCTCTTTGACATCTCTCTCTCTCTGATATCTCTCTCACCCTCTCTCTGACATCTCTCTGTCTCTCTGACATCTCTCTCTGAAATCTCTCTCTCTGACATCTCTGTCTCTCTGACATCTCTCTCTCTTTGACATCTCACTTTCTCTGACATCTCGCTCTCTCTATGTCATCTCTCTCTCCCACTCTTTGACATCTCTCTCTGACATCTCCCTCTCTCTGACATCTGTCTCTCTCTGACATATCTCTCTCTGATATCTCCCTATCTCTCTGACATCTCTCTCTATGACACCTCTCTCTCTATGACACCTCTCTCTCCCCCTCTTTGACACCTCTGTCTCTCTGACATCTCCCTATCTCTCTTACATCGCCCTCTCTCTGACATCTCTCTCTGCCTGAAAGCTCTCTCTCTCTGACATGCCTCTCTCTCTCGGACATCTCTCTCTCTCTATGACATCTCTCTCTCCCTCTCTTTGACACCTCTGACTCTCTGTCATCTATCTCTCTCAATGACATCTTTCTCTCTCTCTGACATCTCCCTCTCTTCTGACATCTCTCTCTCTCTGACCTCTCTCCCTCTCTCTCTCTGACATCTGTTTCTCTGACATCCCGCTCTCTTTCAGACATCTCTCTCCCTCTCTCTGAAGTCTCTCTCTCTCTGGCATCTCTCTCTGACATATTTCTCTCTCTCTGACATCCCTCTCTCTCTCTATGTGATCTGTCCCTCTCTTTGACATCTCTCTCTCTGACATCTCGCTCTCTGACATCTCTCTCTGACTGAAAGCTGTCTCTCTGACGTCTCTCTCTCTCTGACATCTCTCACTCCCTGACATCTCTCTCTCTCTGACATCTCTCTCTCTGACATCTCTTTCTGTCTGAAAGCTCTCTCTCTGACATCTCTCTCTCACATCTCTCTCTATGACATCTCTCTCTCTATGACACCTCTCTCTCTCTATGACACCTCTCTCTCCCTTTCTTTGACATCTCTCTCTCTATGACATCTCTCTCTCTCTCTCTGACATCTCTGCCTCTCTGACATTTCTCTCTCTCTGACACCTCTCTCTCTGTCTGACATCTCCCTCTCTCTGACATCTCTCTCTCTCTGATATAGCTCTCTCTGTCTCTGTGACATCTCTCCCTCTCTCTGATATCTCTCTCTGTGACATCTCTTTCCCTCTGAAATGTATCATTCTCTTTCTGACACCTCCCTCTCTCTGACATCTTTCTCTCTGACATCTCTTTATGTCTCTCTCTCTGACATCTCTCTCTCTCTGACATCTCTCTCTCTATGTGACATCTCTCTCGCTCTCAGACGTCTCTCTCTCTCTGATCTCTCTCTCTCTGACATCTCTCTCTCTCTGACATCTCTCTCTCTGTGACATCTCTCTGTGACATTTCTCTCTCTGTCTCTCTGACATATCTCTCTCTCTGCCATTTCTCGCTCTCTGACACCCCTCTCTCTGTCTGACATCTCCATATCTCTCTGACATCTCTCTTTCTTATGACATCTCTCTTTCTCTCTCTCTCTCTGACACCTCCCTCTCTCTGCCATCTCTCTCTCTCTCTCTGACATCTCTTTATCTCTCTCTGACATATCTCTCTCTGTCTCTGATATCTCAGTCTCTGACGTCTCTCTCTCTCTGACATCTCTCTTTGTATCTCTGAAATCTCTCTCTCTCTGAGACATCTCTGTCTCTCTGAAATCTCTATCTCTCTGACATCTCTCTCGCTCTGACATCTCACTCTCTCTGACATCACTGTCTCTCTGACATCTCTCTCTCTTTGACATCTCGCTCTTTCTATGTCATCACTCTCTCCCTCTCTTTGACATCTCTCCCTCTCTGTCTATGACATCTCTCTCTCTCTGATATCTCTCTCTCTGATATCTCTCCCTCTCCGAGATCTCTCCCTCTCTGATATCTTTGACATCTCTCTCACTCTGACATCTCTCTCTCTCTGACATTACTCCATCTCTCTGACATCACTCTCTCTATGACATCACTCTCACTCTGACATCTCTCTCTCTCTGACATTACTCCATCTCTCTGACATCACTCTCTCTCTGACATCTCTCTCTCTCTGACACCTCTCTGTCTGACATCTTTCTCTCTCTCAAACATCTTTCTCTCTCTCTGACATCTCTCTCTGACATCTCTCTCTCTGACATCTCTCTCTGACATCTCTCTGACATCTCTCTCTCTGACATCTTCCTCTCTCTGACATCTGTCTCTGACATCTCTTTATCTCTCTCTCAGACATCTCTTTCTGTCTCTGACATCTCTCTCTCTCTGACCCCTCCCTGTCTCTGATATCTCTGTCTCTCTGACATCTCTCCCTCTCCCTCTCATTGACCTCTCTCTCTCTCTCTGACATCTCTCTCTCTCTCTGACATCTCTCCCTCTCTCTCTTTGACACCTCCCTCTCTCTGACATCTATCTCTGATATCTCATTATCTCTCTTTGACATCTCTCTCACTGTATCTGACATCTCTGTCTCTCTGACATCTCTCTGTCTAAAAGATCTCTCTCACTGACATCTCTCTCCTTGACATCTCTCTCTCTGACATCTCTCTCTCTCTGACATTACTCTGTCTCTCTGACATCACTCTCTCTCTGACATCTTGCTCTCTCTGACACCTCCCTCTCTCTGACACCTCCCTTTCTCTCTGCCATCTTTCTCTCTCTGACACCTCTCTCTGTCTGACATCTTTCTCTCTCTCTGACATCTCTCTCTCACTCTGACTTCTCTCTCTCTGACATCTCTCTCTCTCTGACATCTCTCTTTCTCTGACATCCCTCTCTCTCTGACATCTCTCTCTCTCTCTGACATCTCTCTGACATCTCTCTCTCTCTGACATCTCTCTCTCTGACATCTTCCTCTCTCTGACGTCTTCCTCTCTCTGACATCTGTCTCTGACATCTCTTTATCTCTCTCTCTCAGACATCTCTCTCTGACCCCTGTCTCTGACATCTTTGTCTCTCTCTCATTGACCTCTCTCTCTCTCTGACATCTCTCTCTTTCTGACATCACTCCCTCTCTCTCTTTGACACCTCCCTCTCTCTGACATCTATCTCTGATATCTCATTATCTCTCTGTCTGACATCCCTCTCTCTGTCTCTGACATCTCTCTCTCTATGACACCTCCCTGTATCTGACATCTCTGTCTCTCTGACATCTCTCTGTCTGAAAGATCTCTCTCTCTGACATCTCTCTCTCCCTGACATCTCTCTCTCTGACATCTCTCTCTCTATGACATCTCTCTCTATGACATCTCTCTCACCCTCTCTCTGACATCTCTCTCTCTCTGAAGTCTCGCTTTCTCTGAAATCTCTCTCTCTGACATCTCTGTCTCTCTGACATCTCTCTCTCTGACATCTCTCTCTCTCTGACATCTCTCTCACCCTCTCTCTGACATCTCTCTGTTTCTCTGACATCTCTCTCTGAAATCTCTCTCTCTGACATCTCTGTCTCTCTGACATCTCTCTCTCTTTGACATCTCACTTTCTCTGACATCTCGCTCTCTATGTCATCTCTCTCCCACTCTTTGACATCTCTCTCTGACATCTCCCTCTCTCTGACATCTGTCTCTCTCTGATATCTCCCTATCTCTCTGACATCTCTCTCTATGACACCTCTCTCTCTATGACACCTCTCTCTCCCTCTCTTTGACACCTCTGTCTCTCTCTGACATCTCCCTATCTCTCTGACATCGCCCTCTCTCTGACATCTCTCTCTGCCTGAAAGCTCTCTCTCTCTCTGACATGCCTCTCTCTCTCGGACATCTCTCTCTCTCTCTCTGACGTCTCTCTCTCTCTGATGTCTCTCTCTCTCTGACGTCTCTCTCTCTCTCTCTCTGACATTTCTCTCTCTATGACACCTTTCTCTCCCTCTCTTTGACATCTCTGTCTCTCTGACATCTCGCTCTCTATGACACCTTTCTCTCCCTCTCTTTGACATCTCTGTCTCTCCGACATCTCACTCTCTCTCTGACATCTCTTTCTCTCTCTGACATCTCGCTCTCTCTGACATCCCGCGCTCTCTATGTGATCTCTCTCTCCATCTCTTTGACATCTCTCTCTCTCTTTCTGATATCTCTCTCTCTGACACCTCACTCTCTGTGACATCTCTCTCTCCCTCTCATTGACATCTCTCTCTTTCTGACATCTCTCTCACCCTCTCTCTGACATCTCTCTGTCTCTCTGACATCTCTCTCTGAAATCTCTCTCTCTGACATCTGTTTCTCTGACATCCCGCTCTCTTTCAGACATCTCTCTCCCTCTCTCTGAAGTCTCTCTCTCTCTGGCATCTCTCTCTCTGACATATCTCTCTCTCTGACATCCCTCTCTCTCTCTATGTGATCTGTCCCTCTCTCTGACATCTCTCCCTCTCTCTGTTTGTCACCTCCCTCTCTCTGACATCTATTTCTGACATCTCATTATCTCTCTCTCTGACATCTCTCTCTCTGTCTCTGACATCTCTCTCTCTGACACCTCCCTGTCTCTGACATCTCTGTCTCTCTGACATCTCTCTGTCTGAAAGATCTCTCTTTCTGACATCTGTCTCTCTGTTACATCTCTCTATCTCTGACATGTCTCTCTCTCTGACATCTCTCTCTCTCTATGACATCTCTCTCTCCCTCTCTTTGACACCTCTGAATCTCTGTCATCTCTCTCTCTCAATGACATCTTTCTCTCTCTCTGACATCTCCCTCTCTTCTGACATCTCTCTCTCTGACCTCTCTCTCTTTCTCTCTCTGACATCTGTTTCTCTGACATCCCGCTCTCTTTCAGACATCTCTCTCCCTCTCTCTGAAGTCTCTCTCTCTCTGGCATCTCTCTCTCTGACATATCTCTCTCTCTGACATCCCTCTCTCTCTCTATGTGATCTGTCCCTCTCTTTGACATCTCTCTCTCTGACATCTCGCTCTCTGACATCTCTCTCTGACTGAAAGCTGTCTCTCTGACATCTCTCTCTCTCTGACATCTCTCTCTCTCTCTGACATCTCTCTCTCTGACATCTCTTTCTGTCTGAAAGCTCTCTCTCTGACATCACTCTCTCTCACATCTCTCTCTATGACATCTCTCTCTCTATGACACCTCTCTCTCTCTATGACACCTCTCTCTCCCTTTCTTTGACATCTCTCTCTCTATGACATTTCTCTCTCTCTGACACCTCTCTCTCTGTCTGACATCTCCCTCTCTCTGACATCTCTCTCTCTCTGATATAGCTCTCTCTGTCTCTCTGACATCTCTCCCTCTCTCTGATATCTCTCTCTCTGTGACATCTCTTTCCCTCTGAAATCTATCCCTCTCTTTCTGACACCTCCCTCTCTCTGACATCTTTCTCTCTGACATCTCTCTCTCTCTGACATCTCTCTCTATATGACATCTCTCTCGCTCTCAGACGTCTCTCTCTCTCTCTGACATCTCTCTCTCTGACATCTCTCTCTCTCTGACATCTCTCTCTCTGTGACATCTCTCTGTGACATTTCTCTCTCTGTCTCTCTGACATATCTCTCTCTCTGACATTTCTCGCTCTCTGACACCTCTCTCTCTGTCTGATATCTCCATCTCTCTCTGACATCTCTCTTTCTTATGACATCTCTCTTTCTCTCTCTCTCTGACACCTCCCTCTCTCTGTCATCTCTCTCTCTCTCTGACATCTCTTTATCTCTCTCTGACATATCTCTCTCTGTCTCTGATATCTCAGTCTCTGACGTCTCTCTCTCTCTCTCTGACATCTCTCTTTGTATCTCTGAAATCTCTCTCTCTCTGAGACATCTCTGTCTCTCTGAAATCTCTATCTCTCTGACATCTCTCTCGCTCTGACATCTCACTCTCTCTGACATCACTGTCTCTCTGACATCTCTCTCTCTTTGACATCTCGCTCTTTCTATGTCATCACTCTCTCCCTCTCTTTGACATCTCTCCTTCTCTGTCTATGACATCTCTCTCTCTCTCTGATATCTCTCTCTCTGACATCTCTCCCTCTCCGAGATCTCTCCCACTCTGATATCTTTGACATCTCTCTCTCTCTGACATCTCCCTCTCTCTCTGACATCACTCTCTCTCTGACATCTCTCTCACTCTGACATCTCTCTCACTCTGACATCTCTCTCTCTCTGACATTACTCCATCTCTCTGACATCACTCTCTCTCTGACATCTCTCTCTCTCTCTCTCTCTGACACCTCTCTGTCTGACATCTTTCTCTCTCTCTAACATCTTTCTCTCTCTGACATCTCTCTCTGACATCTCTCTCTCTGACATCTCTCTCTGACATCTCTCTCTCTGACATCTCTCTGACATCTCTCTCTCTGACATCTCTCTTTCTCTCTGACACCCTCTCTCTCTGACATCTTCCTCTCTCTGACATCTGTCTCTGACATCTCTTTATCTCTCTCTCAGACATCTCTTTCTGTCTCTGACCTCTCTCTCTCTCTGACCCCTCCCTGTCTCTGATATCTCTGTCTCTCTGACATCTCTCTCTCCCTCTCATTGACCTCTCTCTCTATCTGACATCTCTCTCTCTCTGACATCTCTCTCTCTGACATTACTCTGTCTCTCTGACATCACTCTCTCTCTGACATCTCGCTCTCTCTGACACCTCCCTTTCTCTCTGCCATCTTTCTCTCTCTGACACCTCTCTCTGTCTGACATCTTTCTCTCTCTCTGACATCTCTCTCTCACTCTGACTTCTCTCTCTCTGACATCTCTCTCTCTCTGACATCTCACTTTCTCTGACATCCCTCTCTCTCTGACATCTCTCACTCTCTCTGACATCTCTCTCTCTCTGACATCTCTCTGACATCTCTCTCTCTCTGACATCTCTCTCTCTGACATCTTCCTCTCTCTGACGTCTTCCTCTCTCTGACATCTGTCTCTGACATCTCTTTATCTCTCTCTCTCTCAGACATCTCTCTCTGACCCCTCCCTGTCTCTGACATCTTTGTCTCTCTCTCTCATTGACCTCTCTCTCTCTCTGACATCTCTCTCTTTCTGACATCTCTCCCTCTCTCTCTTTGACACCTCCCTCTCTCTGACATCTATCTCTGATATCTCATTATCTCTCTGTCTGACATCCCTCTCTCTGTCTCTGACATCTCTCTCTCTATGACACCTCCCTGTATCTGACATCTCTGTCTCTCTGACATCTCTCTGTCTGAAAGATCTCTCTCTCTGACATCTCTCTCTCCCTGACATCTCTCTCTCCCTGACATCTCTCTCTCTATGACATCTCTCTCTCCATGACATCTCTCTCACCCTCTCTCTGACATCTCTATCTCTCTGAAATCTCGCTCTCTCTGAAATCTCTCTCTCTATGACATCTCTCTCACCCTCTCTCTGACATCTCTCTGTCTCTCTGACATCTCTCTCTGAAATCTCTCGCTCTCTCTGAAATCTCTCTCTCTGACATCTCTGTCTCTCTGACATCTCTCTCTCTTTGACATCTCACTTTCTCTGACATCTCGCTCTCTCTATGTCATCTCTCTCTCCCACTCTTTGACATCTCTCTCTGACATCTCCCTCTCTCTGACATCTGTCTCTCTCTGACATATCTCTCTCTGATATCTCCCTATCTCTCTGACATCTCTCTCTATGACACCCCTCTCTCTATGACACCTCTCTCTCCCCCTCTTTGACACCTCTGTCTCTCTGACATCTCCCTATCTCTCTTACATCGCCCTCTCTCTGACATCTCTCTCTGCCTGAAAGCTCTCTCTCTCTCTGACATGCCTCTCTCTCTCTCGGACATCTCTCTCTCTCTCTGACGTCTCTCTCTCTCTGATGTCTCTCTCTCTGACGTCTCACTGACATTTCTCTCTCTATGACACCTCTCTCTCTATGACATCTCTCTCTCCCTCTCTTTGACACCTCTGACTCTCTGTCATCTCTCTCTTTCAATGACATCTTTCTCTCTCTCTGACATCTCCCACTCTTCTGACATCTCTCTCTCTCTGACCTCTCTCCCTCTCTCTCTCTGACATCTGTTTCTCTGACATCCCGCTCTCTTTCAGACATCTCTCTCCCTCTCTCTGAAGTCTCTCTCTCTCTGGCATCTCTCTCTCTGACATATTTCTCTCTCTGACATCCCTCTCTCTCTCTATGTGATCTGTCCCTCTCTTTGACATCTCTCTCTCTGACATCTCACTCTCTGACATCTCTCTCTGACTGAAAGCTGTCTCTCTGACATCTCTCTCTGACATCTCTCTCTCCCTGACATCTCTCTCTCTCTCTGACATCTCTCTCTCTGACATCTCTTTCTGTCTGAAAGCTCTCTCTCTGACATCACTCTCTCTCACTTCTCTCTCTATGACATCTCTCTCTCTATGACACCTCTCTCTCTCTATGACACCTCTCTCTCCCTTTCTTTGACATCTCTCTCTCTCTGACATCTCTGCCTCTCTGACATTTCTCTCTCTCTGACACCTCTCTCTCTGTCTGACACCTCTCTCTCTGTCTGACATCTCCCTCTCTCTGACATCTCTCTCTCTCTCTCTGACATCTCTCCCTCTCTCTGATATCTCTCTCTCTGTGACATCTCTTTCCCTCTGAAATCTATCCCTCTCTTTCTGACACCTCCCTCTCTCTGACATCTTTCTCTCTGACATCTCTCTCTCTCTGACATCTCTCTCTCTCTGACATCTCTCTCTCTGTGACATCTCTCTCTCTGTGACATCTCTCTGTGACATTTCTCTCTCTGTCTCTCTGACATCTCCATCTCTCTCTCTGACATTTCTCGCTCTCTGACACCTCTCTCTCTGTCTGACATCTCCATCTCTCTCTGACATCTCTCTTTCTTATGACATCTCTCTTTCTCTCTCTCTCTGACACCTCCCTCTCTCTGTCATCTCTCTCTCTCTCTCTGACATCTCTTTATCTCTCTCTGACATATCTCTCTCTGTCTCTGATATCTCAGTCTCTGACGTCTCTCTCTCTCTCTCTGACATCTCTCTTTGTATCTCTGAAATCTCTCTCTCTCTGAGACATCTCTGTCTCTCTGAAATCTCTATCTCTCTGATATCTCTCTCGCTCTGACATCTCACTCTCTCTGACATCACTGTCTCTCTGACATCTCTCTCTCTTTGACATCTCGCTCTTTCTATGTCATCACTCTCTCCCTCTCTTTGACATCTCTCCCTCTCCGAGATCTCTCCCTCTCTGATATCTTTGACATCTCTGTCTCTCTGACATCTCCCTCTCTCTCTGACATCACTCTCTCTCTGACATCTCTCTCACTCTGACATCTCTCTCTCTCTGACATTACTCCATCTCTCTGACATCTCCCTCTCTCTCTGACATCTCTCTCTCTCTGACACCTCTCTGTCTGACATCTCCCTCTCTCTCTGACATCACTCTCTCTCTGACATCTCTCTCACTCTGACATCTCTCTCTCTGACACCTCTCTGTCTGACATCTTTCTCTCTCTCTAACATCTTTCTCTCTCTGACATCTCTCTCTGACATCTCTCTCTCTGACATCTCTCTCTGACATCTCTCTCTCTGACATCTCTCTGACATCTCTCTCTCTGACATCTCTCTTTCTCTCTGACACCCTCTCTCTCTGACATCTTCCTCTCTCTGACATCTGTCTCTGACATCTCTTTATCTCTCTCTCAGACATCTCTTTCTGTCTCTGACATCTCTCTCTCTCTCTGACCCCTCCCTGTCTCTGATATCTCTGTCTCTCTGACATCTCTCTCTCCCTCTCATTGACCTCTCTCTCTCTCTGACATCTCTCTCTCTCTGACATCTCTCCCTCTCTCTCTCTTTGACACCTCCCTCTCTCTGACATCTATCTCTGATATCTCATTATCTCTCTTTGACATCTCTCTCTCTGTATCTGACATCTCTGTCTCTCTGACATCTCTCTGTCTGAAAGATCTCTCTCTCTGACATCTCTCTCCTTGACATCTCTCTCTCCCTGACATCTCTCTCTCTGACATCTCTCTCTCTGACATTACTCTGTCTCTCTGACATCACACTCTCTCTGACATCTCCCATTCTCTCACATGACTCTGTCTCTCTGACATCACTCTCTCTCTCTGACATCTCGCTCTCTCTGACACCTCCCTTTCTCTCTGCCATCTTTCTCTCTCTGACACCTCTCTCTGTCTGACATCTTTCTCTCTCTCTGACATCTCTCTCTCTCTGACATCTCTCTTTCTCTGACATCCCTCTCTCTCTGACATCTCTCTCTCTCTCTGACATCTCTCTCTCTCTCTGACCTCTCTCTGACATCTCTCTGACATCTCTCTCTCTCTGACATCTTCCTCTCTCTGACGTCTTCCTCTCTCTGACATCTGTCTCTGACATCTCTTTATCTCTCTCTCTCAGACATCTCTCTCTGACCCCTCCCTGTCTCTGACATCTTTGTCTCTCTCTCATTGACCTCTCTCTCTCTCTCTCTGACATCTCTCTCTTTCTGACATCTCTCCCTCTCTCTCTTTGACACCTCCCTCTCTCTGACATCTATCTCTGATATCTCATTATCTCTCTCTCTGACATCCCTCTCTCTGTCTCTGACATCTCTCTCTCTATGACACCTCCCTGTATCTGACATCTCTGTCTCTCTGACATCTCTCTGTCTGACATCTCTCTCTGAAATCTCTCTCTCTCTCTCTCTGAAATCTCTCTCTCTCTGACATCTCTGTCTCTCTGACATCTCTCTCTTTTTGACATCTCATTTTCTCTGACATCTCGCTCTCTATGTCATCTCTCTCTCTATGTCATCTCTCTCTCCCACTCTTTGACATCTCTCTCTGACATCTCCCTCTCTCTGACATCTGTCTCTCTCTGACATCTGTCTCTCTCTGACATATCTCTCTCTGATATCTCCCTATCTCTCTGACATCTCTCTCTATGACACCACTCTCTCTATGACACCTCTCTCTCCCTCTCTTTGACACCTCTGTCTCTCTGACATCTCCCTATCTCTCTGACATCGCCCTCTCTCTGACATCTCTCTCTGCCTGAAAGCTCTCTCTCTCTGACATGCCTCTCTCTCTCGGACATCTCTCTCTCTCTCTCTCTGACGTCTCTCTGACATCTCTCTGACATCTCTCTCTCTCTGACATCTTCCTCTCTCTGACGTCTTCCTCTCTCTGACATCTGTCTCTGACATCTCTTTATCTCTCTCTCTCAGACATCTCTCTCTGACCCCTCCCTGTCTCTGACATCTTTGTCTCTCTCTCATTGACCTCTCTCTCTCTCTCTGACATCTCTCTCTTTCTGACATCTCTCCCTCTCTCTCTTTGACACCTCCCTCTCTCTGACATCTATCTCTGATATCTCATTATCTCTCTCTCTGACATCCCTCTCTCTGTCTCTGACATCTCTCTCTCTATGACACCTCCCTGTATCTGACATCTCTGTCTCTCTGACATCTCTCTGTCTGACATCTCTCTCTGAAATCTCTCTCTCTCTCTCTCTGAAATCTCTCTCTCTCTGACATCTCTGTCTCTCTGACATCTCTCTCTTTTTGACATCTCATTTTCTCTGACATCTCGCTCTCTATGTCATCTCTCTCTCTATGTCATCTCTCTCTCCCACTCTTTGACATCTCTCTCTGACATCTCCCTCTCTCTGACATCTGTCTCTCTCTGACATCTGTCTCTCTCTGACATATCTCTCTCTGATATCTCCCTATCTCTCTGACATCTCTCTCTATGACACCACTCTCTCTATGACACCTCTCTCTCCCTCTCTTTGACACCTCTGTCTCTCTGACATCTCCCTATCTCTCTGACATCGCCCTCTCTCTGACATCTCTCTCTGCCTGAAAGCTCTCTCTCTCTGACATGCCTCTCTCTCTCGGACATCTCTCTCTCTCTCTCTCTGACGTCTCTCTCTCTTCCTCTCTGACATCAATTTCTCTCTGATGTCTCTCTCCCTCTGACATCTCTCTCTCTATGACACCTCTCTCTCTATGACACCTCCCTCTCTTTGACACCTCTGTCTCTCTGACATCTCTCACTCTCACAGACATCTCTCTCTCTCTCTGACATCTCTCTCTCTCTCTGACATCTCACTCTATCTGACATCTCTCTCCCTCTGACATCTCTCTGTCTAAAAGCTCTATCTTTCTGACATCTCTCTCTCTATGACATCTCTCCCTCTCTCTCTTTGACACCTCCCTCTCTCTGACATCTATCTCTGACATCTCATTATCTCTCTCTCTGACGTCTCTCTCTCTGTCTCTGACATCTCTCTCTCTGTTACATCTCTCTATCTCTGACATCTCTCTCTCTATGACATCTCTCTCACCCTCTATTTGACACCTCTGTCTCTCTGACATCTCTAATCTCAATGACATCTCTCTCTCTCTCTGACATCTCTCTCTCTCTGACATCTCACTTTCTCTGGCATGTCGCTCTCTCTATGTCATCTCTCTCTCCCACTCTTTGACATGTTTCTCTCTGACATCTCCCTCTCTCTGACATCTCTCTCTCGGACGTCTCTCTCTCAGACGTCTCTCTCTCTCTCTCGGACGCCTCTCTCTCTGTGACGTCTCTCTCTTCCTCTCTGACGTCTCTTTCTCTCTGACGTCTCTCTCTCTCTGACATCTCTCTCTCTATGACACCTCTCTCTCTATGACACCTCTCTCTCCCTCTCTTTGACACCTCCGTCTCTCTGACATCTCTCTCTCTCACAGACATCTCTCTCTCTGACATCTTACTCTATCTGACATCTCTCTCCCTCTGACATCTCTCTGTCTAAAAGGTCTATCTTTCTGACATCTCTCTCTCTATGACATCTCTCCCTCTCTCTCTTTGACACCTCCCTCTTTCTGACATCTATCTCTGACATCTCATTATCTCTCTCTCTGACATCTCTCTCTCTGTCTCTGACATCTCTCTCTCTGACATCTCTCTCTCTCTGACATCTCTCCCTCTCTCTGTTTGACACCTCCCTCTCTCTGACATCTATCTCTGACATCTCATTATCTCTCTCTCTGACATCTCTCTCTCTGTCTCTGACATCTCTCTGTCTCTGACATCTCTCTTTCTCTGACACCTCCCTGTCTCTGACATCTCTGTCTCTCTGACATCTCTCTGTCTGAAAGATCTCTTTTTTTTGACATCTGTCTCTCTGTTACATCTCTCTATCTCTGACATCTCTCTCTCTCTGACATCTCTCTCTCTATGACATCTCTCTCACCCTCTATTTGACACCTCTGTCTCTCTGACATCTCTAATCTCAATGACATCTCTCTCTCTCTGACATTTCTCTCTCTCTGACATCTCACTTTCTCTGACATGTCGCTCTCTCTATGTCATCTCTCTCTCCCACTCTTTGACATGTTTCTCTCTGACATCTCCCTCTCTCTGACATCTCTCTCTCGGACGTCTCTCTCTCGGACGTCTCTCTCTCTCTCGGACGTCTCTCTCTCTCTCTCTGACGTCTCTCTCTCTTCCTCTCTGACGTCTCTTTCTCTCTGACGTCTCTCTCTCTCTGACATCTCTCTCTCTATGACACCTCTCTCTCTATGACACCTCTCTCTCCCTCTCTTTGACACCTCTGTCTCTCTGACATCTCTCTCTCTCACAGACATCTCTCTCTCTCTCTGACATCTCTCTCTCTGACATCTCACTCTATCTGACATCTCTCTCCCTCTGACATCTCTCTGTCTAAAAGCTCTATCTTTCTGACATCTCTCTCTCTATGACATCTCTCCCTCTCTCTCTTTGACACCTCCCTCTCTCTGACATCTATCTCTGACATCTCATTATCTCTCTCTCTGACATCTCTCTCTCTGTCTCTGACATCTCTCTCTCTGACATCTCTCTCTCTCTGACATCTCTCCCTCTCTCTGTTTGACACCTCCCTCTCTCTGACATCTATCTCTGACATCTCATTATCTCTCTCTCTGACAACTCTCTCTCTGTCTCTGACATCTCTCTCTCTCTGACACTTCCCTGTCTCTGACATCTCTGTCTCTCTGACATCTCTCTGTCTGAAAGATCTCTTTCTTTTGACATCTGTCTCTCTGTTACATCTCTCTATCTCTGACATCTCTCTCTCTTTGACATCCCTCTCTCTGACATCTCTGTCTCTCTGACATCTCTGTCTCTCTGACATCTCACTTTCTCTGACATCTCACTTTCTCTGAAATCTCTCTCGCTGACATCTCTCTCTCTGACATCTCTCTCTGTCTGACATCTCTCTCTCTCGGACATCTCTCTCTCTCTGATGTCTCTATCTCTTGGACGTCTCTCTCTCTCTGACATCTCTCTCTCTCTGACATCTCTCTCTCTATGACACCTCTCTCTCCCTCTCTTTGACATCTCTGTCTCTCTGACATCTCGCTCTCTCTCTGACATCTCTCTCTCTCTCTCGGACATCTCTCTCTCTCTGATGTCTCTCTCTCTCTGACATTTCTCTCTCTCTGAAACCTCTCTCTCTGACACCACTCTCTCCCTCTCATTGACATCTCTGTCTCTCGGACATCTTGCTCTCTCTCTCAGACATCTCTCTCTCTCTGACATCTCACTCTCTCTGACATCCCGCGCTCTCTATGTGATCTCTCTCTCCATCTCTTTGAAATCTCTCTCTCTGACATCTCTCTCTCTCTGACATCTCTCTCTCTATGAAACCTCTCTCTCTATGACACCTCTCTCTCCCTCTCTTTGACATCTCTGTCTCTCTGACATCTCGCTATCTCTGACATCTCTCTCTCTGTCTCTGACATCTCTCTCTCTCTGACACCTCCCTGTCTCTGACATCTCTGTCTCTATGACACCTCCCTGTCTGAAAGATCTCTTTTTTTTGACATCTGTCTCTCTGTTACATCTCACTATCTCTGATATCTCTCTCTCTCTGACATCTCTCTCTCTCTGAAATCTCTCCCTCTCTGACATCTCTCTCTCTCTGACATCTCTCTCTCTGACATCTCTGTCTCTCTGACATCTCTGTCTCTCTGACATCTCACTTTCTCTGACATCTCACTTTCTCTGAAATCTCTCTCTCTGACATCTCTCTCTGTCTGACATCTCTCTCTCTCGGACATCTCTCTCTCTCTGATGTCTCTCTCTCTCTGACACCTCTCTCTCTCTGACATCTCTCTCTCTCTGACATCTCTCTCTCTTTGACACCTCTCTCTCCCTCTCTTTGACATCTCTGTCTCTCTGACATCTCGCTCTCTCTCTGACATCTCTCTCTCTCTCAGACATCTCTCTCTCTCTGACATCTCACTCTCTCTGACATCCCGCTCTCTCTATGTGATCTCTCTCTCCATCTCTTTGAAATCTCTCTCTCTGACATCTCTCTCTCTCTGACATCTCTCTCTCTATGAAACCTCTCTCTCTATGACACCTCTCTCTCCCTCTCTTTGACATCTCTGTCTCTCTGACATCTCGCTCTCTCTCAGACATCTCTCTCTCTCTCTGACATCTCTCTCTCTCTCTGACATCTCTCTCTCTCTGACATCTCACTCTCTCTGACATCCCGCTCTCTCTATGTGATCTCTCTCTCCATCTCTTTGACATCTCTGTCTCTCTGACATCTCTGTCTCTCTGACATCTCTCTTACTCTCTCTCTCATCTCTCTCACCCTCTCTTTGACACCTCTGTCTCTCTGA